>NC_064634.1:210228129-210531159 GCF_023864275.1 Schistocerca cancellata
ACTACAACAAATTTGCTTCCAGAATATCCAAATGCGGAAATCACTTTAAAGTGAGAATGAGCTGAAAACCCAAACATATTATTACAGAAAGAAATACCTTACTGAAGTCCCTGAATATTGCAAAAGCCGCTGAGAATAGATAATGCAATGTCAACCAAACTGCGATTATAGCACATTTTCGCAAAACGTAAGACATATTTAAATACATGTGAGCTTTCTGGAGAACGCAAATATCATTTATAGGGACTGACATGGATTCCACAAACATCAACCGATTCAAATAAAGCTCCGTCTGTTCGTCCACGAGATCCAGAAGGCGCAAAGTAACGATTTCCTGTCGACATTGTATATACTTAACGAAGTGTCCCCTAGCGAGTAAAATACGATCTTATGGAGCACTGGACCATCTTTGGGTGTTGCAGGATAAGCTCTTAGTACTCGCGATGTATATAAACGATCTGGTGGTTTAAAATATTTCCGATCAATCACTGGAAAAGACATACAATATATATTCCGACCAGTTTAGATCCCTAGGTCATTCATCACTTAGGATGACATAGTGGCCCATTATTTTTTTTTTTCGTTTCAGAGTTTGTGAAGTAACTAGTTTAATGTTACAGCAGCGGTCTACAGTTTGTCAGCAAAGGAAACTCCACCTTGCACCTTCATAATGTATTCATTTTGTAATGTTTCCAAGTATTAAGGCATTACTTTCTACGCAAAAATTTCGGCTATGATTATATAAGGATTGTAAACCCTCAGGTTTCCTCAGTATTTCATCGATAAACATGGAAACCGTGCTGGCACCATAGACAGGTGGCAAAGGACGATTGTATGTTAGAGACGGATCATTTGTGAACAAACGGTTCCGAAGGAACTGTTCACTAAAGTGAACAGAACAACTGAGAAATGACGTCTAAGGAACGGTCGCACACCCCGTCCAATGCCAGTCACAAATCCATAAGCCAAATATCCCAGTAAGACCCATTGTTATCTTCAAAAAAGCTCTCACTTACAAACTTGCAGGACACATGTTGAAATTACTAACAGAAACTTATAAAATAGAAGATGACAGAACTGTAAGGAACACACCACACTTAATACAACTTATAAAAGATGTAAAAATCCCAGACACAGCTACTCTGCTATATTTGACATAGAAAACATGTACTCTAACACCCCAATGGCAGAAAGAATAAATATCATAGAACAAAGCCTGAAAGACAACAGCCAGATACCAGATGAACACATCAAAGAAATACACAGGTTGCTGGAACTGATAACTGAACAGAACTACTTTCATTTCAATAATGAATACTATTTACAGGAAGATGGGTTACCAATGGGATCCCCAGTATCAGGCGCCTTAGCAGATATTTTCATAAACCATGTAGAAAACTTAATTTTCAAATATTTTATCAAAAAGAATTATAACATACTTTATTGGGTCAGATACACGGTTGACATCATTTGTTTAATAGATGAACCTCAGACAAAAATTGACCAGTTGCATACAGATATAAACACAATACACAGAAATATCAAATTTACAATGGAAAAAGAACAGAACAACGAAATAAACTTTTTAGATATAACCATTGAAAAGAGAAAACAATCAGCTTAGCTTTGAAATCTACCGTAAACCTACAACAAGTGACACAATCCTACATCAGACTTCTAATCACTCACACTGACAGAAACAATCAGCACTCAGATACATGCTTCATAGACTCAACACAGTACCACTCAGCAAAGAACATTACCAGAAAGAACTAGAGATCATCCCACAAATAGCAACAAACAATGAATGGGTACAGTAGGGAACTAGTCAACAAATTAAATAAAAAAATTAAAAAACAAATACAGTCAATGAACACTGTACACAAACACCCACAGAGAATAGTACAACAAAACACTACACAAACAGGCAAAAACAGTGACAGAACAATAACGAGACAAACAATACAGGAAAACAAGAAACAAGATTCAAGATTTTACACAATGACTACAAACACACACTGACACATAAAATAACAAACGTTTTCAAAAGACAAGGGATAAGCATAGCATTCAAAACAGACAATTCAATCGAAAGGCACATTACAAAAATAACAAAAAGAAAAAAAAGACAGATACCAACCAAAAAGCAGGAATATACCCACTATAGTGCAACACATGTGCTGGCAGGTATATAGGACAAACCAGCCGAACATTTGACACCTGGTACAAAGAACATATCAGAGCATGGAAATATGGGACGAGCCACTCAACGTTTGCAGAACATTTGAGAGAAAAAACCACAAACCTACTACAAGAGAAAATGATATGAAAACAATTAGAATAAATAATGAAGGCCATCTCCTAACATTACAGGAAAATTATCATATATACAAAACAAAGGCTGAAAAGATACAACTACTAAATGACCAAGTAAATATGACTAACAACTCACTGAATGAGATGTTCACTCTGCAGCGGAGTGTGCACTGATATGAAACTTCCTGGCAGATTCAAACTGTGTGCCGGACCGAGACTTGAACTCGGGACCTTTGCCTTTCGCGGGCAAGTGCTCTACCAACTGAGCTACCCAAGCACGACTCGCGCCCCGTCCTCACAGCTTTACTTCCGCCAGTACCTTGCCTCCGACCTTCCAAACTTTACAGAAGCTCTCCTGCGAACCTTGCAGAACTAGCACTCCAGAAAGAAAGGATATTGCGGAGACATGGCTTAGCCACAGCCTGGGGGATGTTCCCAGAATGAGACTTTCACTCTGCAGCGGAGTGTGCGCTGATATGAAACTTCCTGGCAGATTAAAACTGTGAGCCGTAGCGAGACTCGAACTCGGGACCTTTGCCTTTCGCGGGCAAGTGCTCTACCAACTGAGCTACCCATGCACGACTCACGCCCCGTCCTCACAGCTTTACTTCCTGGTTCGCAGGAGAGCTTCTGTAAAGTTCGGAAGGTAGGAGGCGAGGTACTGGCGGAAGTAAAGCTGTGAGGATGGGGCGTGAGTCGTGCTTGGGTAGCTCAGTTGGTAGAGCACTTGCCCGCGAAAGGCAAAGGTCCCGAGTTCGAGTCTCGGTCCCGCACACAGTTTTAATCTGCCAGGAAGTTTCTTAACAACTCACTGTTTACACGGGTTGATCATATAATAGACAGAAATCCCAACAAATGATTACACATCTGATTTCTATTATAAGTATATACAGGAAAATATAATATTTATTATTATTTTAAGCATAAAAAAGTCTCTCTCACTCTCTAATACAAACACACACACAAACACACACACACACACACACACACACACACACACACACACATTCACAAAACAGTTGGTAACACTTAGAAAAACAAATGAATCTCTGTATTAAAAAGATGGCAGTTACAGTGACGTGTAACGAAAACAGTGAACTGAAAGTGAACTGTAAGATGTCCACCTGGTTGACCGAGCGAGGTGGCGCAGTGGTTAGACACTGGACTCGCATTCGGGAGGACGACGGTCCAATCCCGCGTCCGGCCATCCTGATTTAGGTTTTCCGTGATTTCCCTAAATCGCTCCAGGCAAATGCCGGGATGGTTCCTTTCAAAGGGCACGGCCGTCTTCCTTCCCCGTCCTTCCCTAATCCGATGAGACCGATGACCTCGCTGTCTGGTCTCCTTCCCCAAAACAACCAACCAATCCACCTGGTTGCCAGATGAGAAAAAGCAGTTTGCTTGGATGCAGTGAATTAGAAGTTACCTGTAAGTACCTTTCCGTTTCGTAAAAAAACGTTAAGGAACTGTTTTTAAATCTGTAACCTACATTTGAAACCATAACCTATGTGTAAAAAGGACAAATCATGTAATATTTCAGGACACCCACTGCAGATGCCTTGTAAAAAAGGCGAAACGCGTCTGGGTGCATAAATAAAAATAAAAATTTCGATGTGCAGCATACGAAAGGCATTTTCTTTGAAATAACTGCAGTAAAATTATGTTTAAAGCGTTACGAGAATGGTAGCAAAATCCCCGAAGTAAGCAATCATGAAAGTCTCGCGAAAACTAAGATCATTTCGCGATGACGGAAGATTAATCAGCTCAAAACGGTTCACATTTCAAAATGTTGATTCGAAAAATAACACTCGCGGTACAAAGAATAGTAACTCATACTCTGTGTATTCTCAGTTCTGTAAATGAAGCGGAAGAAGCTATAATCCTACTATGGAGCACATTGAGGCCTCTCGAATTATAAAGTCACTTTAGAAATATGGTATCGCCTGTTCACCGCCCAGAATGAAGCATCTCCATTATCTAATCGTGCACGTTACCGCAGGAAGGTCTGCCTTCTTCAAGAACACGACATAGTGTGTCCAGAATCGCTCCCTTGAACTCTTCACTCGGAAAGCCCAAGTCCACCTTTGACTCAAGTAGTGTTCCGCCACTGCCACTGGCTGAAGGCTGTCCCCACCAAAAATACATAGATCTCAGGTTCTACATACGTGATTTGACTCACTTTCACCGTTTTCCCACACTAAACTTGTATATTACAACAATATTTAAATAAAAGAAGTATTACACACATCAATTCTATTCAGATTATTTACAAGAAATACAAGTAACATTTGGTTCAGAAATAAAAAACCAGTATTCGTGCACAAGTACGCTCATCTTAAATGACTAAAGATAATCGCTAAATATTATGTAAAACAATAATTTATGCCTTATTAACAGGAGCGTCCTTTGATGTCTTTTCAGTTGTGGTGTCCGCTAACACATGCGACTGACCACTTTTAAATTAGCACCGTTTTAATAGCGCTCTCAGTCAACATTACAATATAGTCACTGGCTCAATAAATTCATTAAATAAAAGCAGAAGTATGACAAAATATAAGGTATTCATGCTGCATTCGTTTGCTGTGTAAACACGGATAATATGATGTTCTGACAAATATTTACATAATGGAAAAGATATAAAAACGTTGCAAATCAATAAATAATGTAAATACAGATGCATAGCTTTTATGGACGATAGCTGCAGTGCAATGGTATCATCCGACATGGTTGTTGAAATCGTATGAAGCGATTAAAAGTTGTTAAATCAGAGATTCATTGTGAAAGTGTTTTTTCACTGTGAAATGTTAACTTTTGCTGTTTTGAAGATATTGAGATATGCTCCTGGGAAAGGTCTGCGGCCAATTGCACCACAAATTGTTGAAGAAGCTACTCTTGCCACCAGTGCCCGAGTGTGTCACGACAGCTAGACACTCCACAGCCCACCGTCCGAAAAGTGCTGTGAACAAACTATGAAACGGAATCTCTAGTGCGGTTCCAGGCTGTCGTGGATACAGATGGTCGTCACACTGGTCAACGTTTCAACCTGGAACGTAATCATGGTACACAACTAACAAATCTCTTGTGTAGATTAAAATATTTTCCTTCTCATGTTCATTCTTTATTTCTCTTCCGCATGTCCTTACAAATATTTGCACGAAGTTTCATTGTCTTACGACTGCTAGTTTTTAATGGGGAGGCCTCTCAGGTAGCGAAAGTTTAATTAAACCAACCTGAAAGGTTAGTTATAGATACCCCGTATTATTTATTAATGTATAATGTATAAGGCCGAGCTTGGCTCCTTGTCGTCAGTCTTGCGACTTACTCTGAAGATGGCCGGATGATACGCGGCCGAAATATCAGCGGAAGAAATTTTATTTGCGCAGCTGCGTGCCCGAAATTTAATGGACAATTCATTACGCCGCGAAAAGTTGAAAATGCACCTTATATTATTGTTCGCTTTTGCATAGGTTAACGGCACCAGTACAGATGCACTGAACCAATGACCATGTTCCAAATGCATGTTTTTAACGTTATATTTTTTTTCATAATTACGACACAGTTCAGTTATATCGACTGTACAGTGGAATGACTGCTCAGGTTTTTGATTATTATCTATAAGACATATGGTTAAGAAGAGCTCTCTCTCTCTTCCTTTTTTTAAAAAAAACTGATCGTTGGTATACACGTCTTATAATATTATTAATTTTTGTTGTGTAGTAATGAACTGAAAATGTTGATCTGCTTTCCAATCTGAGAGGACGTTCATCAAAATATTGAGTGAATGTGCTGACTCTATAGACTGTAATACCACTTACCATATACACTGACGATTCGTCATATCCTGTCTTGATCTGTAAATAAACTGAGTGTTGAGCACTAATTCGGTTCTGAATTTGATGATGTCATGTCATAGGCGAGGTACGTAGTGACTGAACGTTAAATTTAGGTATTGTGATAGTGAACACAGTGGTGCATTTGTTTATCATACTTCTATTTACAGAACCACATATAGGCCTACGCAGTGCTATAAATAGTGGTGAATCATATCTTTAAAGTGTACACGTGTGGTATTCAACATAAAAAATTAAAAAAAACGTTAGAAGTAAGTTTTTAGTTGTTGTAATTGATTCTTAGTATGCATTATATCTGTCTTTTAGTAAACGTTGCTGGCTGTTATTGTATATTGTATTCAGGTTGTGCCAGAATTTTTCTCAAGGTTGAGAAAAATTAAAAAACTTATTAGCACCTTGTGATGATTATTTACAACAAATTGTGAAATATCTAAGGTTGTTCAGTACTATACTTACTGATTACTTTGGTACAAGGGACTCAAAGTCTCTGGAAACTCTTTATAAATTTCGATTGCATTTCCTTTGATTCCTTCCCCCTTCTAAACCTATATCTAATCAACAGAGTTCAACAGAGTACAGTGTGTGTCTTGTCTGGAAGCAAACGTGTTCCATTCACGCTTGGCACTTGTTGGCAACAGTAATATTCACTTCACCCTTCGCCCTCCAGCCTGCATTCAGTACTACTCGGTCCTGTCTCGGATTTGTTTTACCAGCAGAGTTAGGTGTACGTTTACACCATTATGCAGCAGAATGGGAAGCGTAACTGATGAAATGTTGCCCGGCGTAGACATTGAGTATGTGTCATAGCACTGGAAAAAAGATAATTAGGATAACAGTCGCAATAAATCTTAATTTTGTTGTTACTGTGTTACGAGCTATCAGAAACCACCTGTCCCTTGCACAAAAGTGCTCAGGCAATAAACCTGAACTAATTCAGAAATTTTGACCGTAGGTTTTGAGTTCACCCTCTATATTTTCACGACATACTTTTGTCAAGCACTGTGTCTTACAGAACACAGCTACACACGGTGTTTATAAATTATGTATACAAACGTAGCCTTCACTTATGAAAAGGATAAATAACTTACAGAAATTTTTGATACAGTCTTGAACACAGTATATCTTAAAGTTTTATTCCCATCTCTGTTAGTTCCCGACGCTGCTGCTGGCATGCGCGAATGGGTTATTCCAACGGTAATCTTGGTGTCGTATAACGGTGCAGAGCGTGCAACTTGTAGTTTACGATTTCATGAATTCAAATCCACTGCTAAACTTCAGAAACCATTCAGGACTAAATATCGCTAGCCACCACCTAAGACACAAACTGTCATTAATTTGTACAATCATTTCGCTGAAACTGGCTGTGTTTCACAAAGGATGCCGGGTCAGAGCCGGCCAGCAGTCTCTGATGCAGCAATCGAACAAGATTGGCAGCCTTATATTTGTAGTCGCGGTATATCAACGAGACGTGCCAGCTTAGAGCTGAATTTTCCTAGAGCTGCAGTGTGGAAGGTATTACAGAAAAGTTTGCCGTTCAAACCCTACTGATTAGAACTGCAGTAAGCTTTAAGAGTAGAGATATTTAATAAAATACAGACTGAAGATTAACATCATTAATAAAATGGTGTTCACTGACGAAACCACCTTCCATACCTGAGGTAAAGTGAATCGATTAGCATGCCGGAGTGGCCGAGCGGTTTTAGGCGCTGGAACCGTGCGACCGCTGCGGTCGCAGTTTCGAATCCTGCCTCGGGCATGGGTGTGTGTGATGTCCTTAGCTTAGTTAGGTTTAAGTAGTTCAAAGTTCTAGGGGACTGATGACCTCAGAAGTTAAGTCCCATAGTGCTCAGAGCCATTTGAACCGTTTGAATCGATATAATGTTTGGATATGGGGTGAACAGAGACTACGTCACATCATCAAACATGTACGAGAATCGCCTAAGGTAAATGTTTTTTGCGCTGTAAGCTGTAACAAGATTTACGGCCCTTTTTGTTTTGCCGAGTCAATTGTAATTGACGTATCGTAGCTAGACATGCTTGAACATTAAATAATGTCTCAATTACAACAGGATGTGGTCACGGAATTTATTTTAAAGTAAGACGGCACGCCACCATATTATCATCGTGAAATTGTCGCGTACCTCCTTAGGAATGTGCCGACATGGACTGGACGTGATGGAACAAGACTTGCAACATAGGATTTGGAAGGAAAGTGGTCATAGATAGGACACGTGTCGTATTACAGAAGGTAGCCACACCGAACATTTGCAAATAAAACTCGAAAATATAATGTGTTCAGTGCTGCATCAAACACATCTTTAAGTTATTTATCTATTTCACGATTGAAAATTACTTCTGTATAATAAATTCATATACGCTGTGCCTACCCCAACTGCAATAAATATAATATTGAAATGCACCATTTTGGTACGAATTGTTGTATCACAATCATATATTTCTGTCTTCGAAAGTAAATCAGGCTCAAGCTGTTCAACAGTGCGAACACATTTTCACTAATTTTTAGAATCAACTGCACAAAAAGAATTGTAAACTATGACGAGATGATGTAATGAACCTGTACCATAACGGTAAGCAATTACTTATTCCGTTGTCGACTGCAAACCACCTGTTGCCACCTGTTGATTTGAGGCCAAGTCTGCCCGGCTTGCTCAATGCGAGCTATCACGCCGTTGAATTCTTGCCGGCGAATTAGTCTTAACTCGTATAAGCCGAGCGGGTCAAGTTTAAAAGCTGCAACACATATCTGGGAGATCTCATTTAGTGGAGAAATCTGCTGATAGTCTGACTGCGTAACGAGCCAGTGGGCCGAAAATGCCACGACTAAGGTCAGATGCTCGCACTGCAGATGCAAATAACTCTCCGTTCGTTGGTTTCAGCTATCCAAACTCAGAGCGTGAGCAATGGCTGACATTTACTCAAGAGCGAGAAGTCCGTTTAAACGATGGAAATGATAGCCTTTCATGAATCTGAGGGCTCCGCACGGAAACTGCTTTGAGATTTTGTTACCGAATATTGCTGTACAGTGTAGCTCTTTTCTTATACATTAGCACGCAGTAAATATCGCGTAAATTTCGTAACCTCTGGAACACGTCTTGCTTTGGACAAAAGAATCATTTAGTTATGAACGTGTGCCGGTCACTATGTCGTGCCAAATAATTCGGTGAAACGTGCAAATTCACATTCCTACTGTGATTCTTCAGTTTCTCCCGGCGTATTTCTTGCTCGAACAATCCACTTGTCTACTGCCGGTCCATAGTGTCCAACGGGCATTATATTTGGGCGATCACACATGTCGCCATCGTCAGGTGCGCTGACGAACTGACGATGGTGACATGTCTGATCGCCGAAATATTGTGCCCTTTGGACACTATGGACCGGCACTACACCCGTAGACTGTTCGAGCAACATTCCTACTGTCCAGATTTCTCCCTCCGGACATACATTTCCAGGATAGTAATTCCCAGCCACACATCTCTATATGACGCTACTGGAAGTTTACTACTGAACAAAGTTTCCTTCGGCTGCCCCTACGTCTTATATCTTCCATGACTTCGACCGTTGTATACAATCTTACCTCTTAGGAGTACTATCTCACTACGTCATTCCAATTTTGATGTTGACTAAATGATCTTTTCTTTACCATTACTGAGCGTCGCATTCATTTTAACTTAATTTACCCATAAGAAACATTCTGTGCCAAATATACGGTCCATTACATTTCAAACGTCTTCAGTCTTTCTTACTTACGGTAGGAAGAGCTATATTGTCTACTAATCTTAGCCCTGATATTAGTTATCCTTAAACATTTACTACTGTTTGGAAATTCTCTGTTACGTGCTTTGTTCCTTGTAGGACGTACACGTTAAAGAACAGAATTTTGGTTTTTATTACTCGTATCGCCACTGAGTTCTTTTTGGATTTTTTGTTCTTCGTCTCAAAAGTATGAACATCTCAGCCTATCTTACATTGCCGAATGTTTTCTCTAGATGGATAAATGCCAGGGCGGGAACATTGTTTTACGTTATTCTCCTTTCCGTTCCGAAGTGCGATGTCAGAATTGCTTCTGTAGTATCTTTTTATCTTTATGAAGCCAGATTAAGTATCTCTTTACCAATTTTCCGTTCCGCTGCAGAGCAATTTACCAAGCAATTTAAAAGAACAGTACGTCATACCATCCTACACTTTTCACATTGATCGTGCATTCTAAGTAAGATGAAGATTTCATTTCTCTGAGACTGTAACTGTTAGTGATCTATGTCATAATTTTTGGCTACATCAGATTTCAGTTGTTCTTGAAATATATCGTCCTCTGCTGCCTATAAGTTTATTGGAATCATGCAGTATTGTATAAAATTCTGGTCGCATTACACGGTCACGCCGTATTTACTCGAATCTAAGCCGCACTCGAATCTAAGCCGCACCTGAAAAATGAGACTCGAAATAAAGGAAAAAAAATATCCCGAATCTAAGCCGCACCTGAAATTTGAGACTCGAAATTCAAGGGGAGAGAGAAATTTTAGGCCGCACCTCCAAATCGAAACAAAGTTTGTCCATTGTAATATGAGACACAATTTAGGTCAAATGAATGACGATACAGCTACAGTAGTTTGGTTCGAGTCTAAGCTTAGCAGTTAAGCTTTACCACGTAGCCATTGCTATGCGTCAGGCGCTCCGTCCGTATTTATACGGGTGCCCTTCCTTTTTCACGTGCTTCGTCTGGTTTGAATCGATTGCTTATTTTGCTTTGATCTGATAATTGCCGTTTTCTTTGTTATAGGTGTTTGCGTCACTCTTAAGCTGAAAATGCATTCCTGCACTGTGTCATGCATTGTTTGTCGCATTCTGATAGTGCGTGGTTACGGCCTGTCGCGGCTCGCGGCACGGCTTGCTTTTGTGCGCGCTACCGCCGCGTACAACTAAAAAAAAAAAAAGAGGAATCGTCTCATTAGCGAAACAATGGCAAGAGACCGCAATTTGTTGTTACTTACACTGCTGCTTTCTTTGATAATGATCAACAAGAATCAAATAATAGACTGCGTATGATAGAACATGTTCTGAACGAAAGTTAGGCGAAAATTTTTCTCCGTTTGAAAATCTTTGCGGTCGCTTCTTTATTACATCAAATTCTGCACAGAAATTAGTCATTTTAGATTTAAAAATCTAGTCACTTGCCGTGCTTCATTTATGACTGTATCACTATTAGGCATAAGAATAATACGAATATAAACATGACACGATACGTATATTCTTCCGCGTTTGCTGTTGTCTCACTCTAGTTTCGTAGTTTATTAGGCAGACAGGATTTAAATGAGATAGCAGCAAACACGAAAGAATACATCCGCAAAATGTTTATATTCGTATAATTCTTATGGTGAAGAGAATACTGTATATGATTCAGATTTCATCAGGTTCCTATTAGCAACCATCTCTTCTCACAGATAGAAAAAAATTCAGAACGTAGAGTTGGCCATATTGACAAACATCCCAAACAGTCTTGCCAGTCAGATTTTCGTAGTACACTGAAATTGTGCTACATTCGAAGATGAACAATACGGAATTTGTATTTACTTCGTTGGATAATGTATGAAAATGCAGTGGTCGAAACTCGCGGCGGAGAAAAAAAAGCTCGTCTTCCACTTTTTTTTTTAAATTTATTTACTGACGCTGAGATTTTGGCGCCAGTATTTATCCTTGTGCCTACAAAACATGCCCGCGTAGCGCTACATATATTCGGCGGCAGAAGTTAGTTGTGGCGGCATGTACCGACATTTTTCATAACTTCTGCTTGCTTTGCACTCGATTCTAAGCCGCAGGCGGTTTTTTGGATTACGAAAACCGGAAAAAAAGTGCGGCTTAGATTCGAGTAAATACGGTATTTCTTAGTTACGAATTTAGTTAGTTCTTCTACACAGTGAATTCTATCGATCTACGTTCACCAGGTATCCGGATTATTACTCCTGTTAGCGTCTTTTCGTCACTTCTTGTACTTCATTTCAGGCCTCGTACCTGTATTTCTCGGGTGCAGTGGATAAATGCATCTGTAGTAGACTTCTCGCCCACTATCAATGAGTGCAGTGACTTTGAAGTAACTACTCACGGCGCAAAATGGTCTTTTTTCAAGGCCGAAAATGATAAGGAGTGTTGTAAACAGTCTCGTTTCTTTCGAGGTTTGTTACTATTATCATAGGACCATGAATTTCAGCCACGCAGATGTCTATACTCATTGGAGTAAAATGCTTGTGACATCATAATAACAGCTTTTCGCCAGCTCTCAACAACCACTGAGGAAAATGGGTCATCACCATTCATTAAGTCGCTTTGGAAGGCAGTGAAATGATAGACATTCGCTGGGACAGAATGTGTATTTGACCCAGACTCAGGAAGAATGTTCTACTTTTCACCGCTATGACGCGGAGTGATAAGATTTTTCGACCTGCAACTAGCTGTTCGTGCTGTTCGCCTAACTGAACCACCAACCAAGAAGACCTAAAGAGGATGGGCATGTGCTGCAGCGACTTCATCGTGAACGTATATGTGATCAAAAACAAAAGAAAAGAAAAAGAAAACGAGGTCCACATAAAAATTATCCGAATGGGACTGAAATCGTAAGATGTTAACATGTACCGACAAAGAAATGATTACAGTTTCATAAAAATTGAGTGATTTATTCTAGAGAAAGAGCTTCACAAATTATTTATTTATTTATTTGCTTATTTAGCCTGACCAGATTTGGACCCTAAGGCCCTCTCTTACATCTGACCAAGAACAACACATGCAGATATACTACCAAAACATTCATGAAAATGATAACAATCTTAGAGATGAAAATAAGCATAATAATAGTAATAATAATAATAATAATAATAAATCCCGTGGAGGCCCGGGAAAAGAATAGGCCTCCGGTATGTTCTGCCAGTCGTAAAAGGCGACGAAAAGAACAAACCACTAATAGGGCTAACCCCCTTTTAGTGTGATTACTTGGTTCAGGACAGAACTAAAGAAGCCTCGGACATGCGCCGTTATGGTCGGGACCGACGCTTGAACCCTATGTCCGCCCACAATGGTAACGACACTGCTAGCCAACTGGAAAATGATTTAAATCGAAATAGAGGTGTTTTGCAGGATATGCTTCCTGCAACCACCCTAGAAGGAAAACAAAGACAGAGGATGAGATGGTCAGATGAAGTTAATCGACACCTCATGTTCTGTTATTACCAAGCAACAAACCTAGGAACCAATACAACCGGATACAGATCACAAGTATCCACAACATTTATTACCAGATACCCAGAATTAAAATTTTTAACGGAACAACGACTAGCTGATCAGATCCGTGTAATAATCAAAAATAACAGGATACCCCAGTCAGAATTAGAAAACATCAAACAACAAGTACAACAAATACTGGAACAAAATAATGTGCAATTAGAAGAAGAAGAAAATACAGTAATGGACTCAAACGTCCCAGAGAAAACAAACAAAGAACAAAACGCGTCAATTAAACAATCAGAGGAAAACGAAATCTTAAGACAGCCACCAGAACAAGCACAAATAGAACATGAAGTGACACACATGTTAGATATAGAAGAAAAATTTCAGTTGACATATATAGAATACAAAGACACAAATACAGACATTAGGCTATTCTTGCATAGACCACCAAATAACCCACAAGTCGAAACAGCAATAACAACTATCAACACAATCATACACAACAAAATAAATGAAAATGCAACTATGGAAGAGTTACAACTACTGGTTTATGTAGGAGCACTCACTACACTAAATATACACACTAGGCAGAGATCAGAACCAACCAACACACAGAAGAAACCCACAAAACCAGCATGGCAACACAGGCTACAGATCAGAATAGAAAAACTGAGAAAAGACATTGGACAGCTAACACAATTTATAAGAAATGAAATATCAGACAAAAAACAAAAAAGGTTAGGTAAAATCTCACAACAAGAAGCAATAGAGTAATTAGATGAAAAGAAGCAGAAATTACAAGCATTGGCCAAACGACTTAGAAGATAGAAAAAAAGTGAAAATAGAAGGAAACAAAACCAAACATTCAACACGAAACCAAAGAAATTTTACCAGACAATAGATAACACACACATTAAAATAGACAATCCACCAAACATAACAGACATGGAACACTTCTGGAGCAACATATGGTCAAACCCAGTACAACATAACAGACATGCACGGTGGATACAAGCAGGAACAGACTCATACAAGATGATACCACAAATACCTGAAGTGATAATTTTGCAACATGAAGTCACCCAAGCAATTAATTCTACACACAATTGGAAAGCCCCTGGAAATGATAAAATAGCAAATTTCTGGCTAAAGAAGTTCACCTCAACACATTCACATCTAACTAAATTATTTAACAGTTACATTGCAGACCCATACACATTCCCTGATACACTTACACATGGAATAACCTATCTGAAACCTAAAGATCAAGCAGACACAGCAGTTGTCCGCCGCTCGTGGTCTCGCGGTAGCGTTCTCGCTTCCCGAGCACGGGGTCCCGGGTTCGATTCCCGGCGGGGTCAGGGATTTTCACCTGCCTCGAGATGACTGGGTGTTTGTGTTGTCCTCATCATTTCATCATCATCCAGGAAAGTGGCGCAATTGGACTGAGCAAAGATTGGGTAACTGTACGGGCGCTGATAACCACGCTGTTGAGCGCCCCACAAACCAAACATCATCATCTCAACCAGACACAGCAAACCCAGCTAAATATCGCCCCATAAAATGCCTACCAACAATCTACAAAATATTAACTTCAGTCATTACACAGAAATTAATGACACATACAACACAGAACAAAATTATAAATGAAGAACAAAAATGCAGCTGCAAAGGAGCACGAGGATGTAAAGAGCAACTGATAATAGATACAGAGGTGACATATCAAGCTAAAACTAAACAAAGGTCGCTACACTACGCATACATTGATTATCAAAAAGCATTTGATAGTGTACCCCACTCATGGTTACTACAGATATTGGAAATATACAAAGTAGATCCTAAATTGATACAGTTCCTAAACATAGTAATGAAAAACTGGAAAGCCACACTTAATATCCAAACAAATTCAGATAATATCACATCACAGCCAATACAGATTAAGCGTGGAATATACCAAAGAGACTCATTAAGTCCTTTCTGGTTCTGTCTTGCTCTGAACCCACTATCCAACATGCTAAATAATAGAAATTATGGATATAATATTACTGGAACATACACACAAAATCACATATTTGCTATACATGGATGATCTAAAACTACTGGCAACAACCAATCAACAACTCAATCAATTACTAAAGATAACAGAAGTATTCAGCAATGATATAAATATGGCTTTTGGAACAGACAAATGTAAGAAAAATAGCATAGTCAAGGGAAAACACACTAAACAAGAAGATTACATATTGAATAACCACAGTGACTCCATAGAAGCGATGGAAAAAACAGATGCCTATAAATATCTAGGATACAGACAAAAAATAGGAATAGATAATACAAATATTAAAGAAGAACTAAAAGAAAATTATAGACAAAGACTAACAAAAATACTGAAAACAGAATTGACAGCAAGAAACAAGACAAAAGCTATAAATACTTATGCTATACCAATATTGACCTACTCATTTGGAGTAGTGAAATGGAGTAACACAGATCGAGAAGCACTCAATACACTTACACGATCAAGATGCCACAAATATAGAATACATCACATACATTCAGCAACAGAAAGATTCACATTAAGCAGAAAGGAAGGAGGAAGGGGATTCATCGACATAAAAAACCTACATTATGGACAGGTAGACAATTTAAGAAAATTCTTTCTAGAACGAGCAGAAACTAGCAAAATACACAAAGCAATCACTCATATAAATACATCGGCTACACCACTGCAATTTCATACCACTTCTACAACCCTTTAGATCACATAACATCAACAGATACGAAGAAAGTAAATTGGAAAAAGAAAACACTACATGGCAAGCACCCGTATCATCTAACACAGCCACACATCGATCAAGACACATCCAACACATGGCTAAGAAAAGGCAATATATACAGTGAGACGGAAGGATTCATGATTGCAATACAGGATCAAACAATAACCACCAGATATTACAGCAAATACCACAACAGATAAATGCAGACTTTGCAAACAACAAGTAGAAACAGTAGATCACATCACAAGTGGATGTACAATAACAGCAAATACAGAATACCCCAGAAGACATGACAATGTAGCAAAAATAATACATCAACAACTTGCCATAAAACATAAACTAATAAAACAACACGTTCCCACATACAAGTATGCACCACAAAATGTACTGGAGAATGATGAATACAAATTATACTGGAACAGAACCATTATAACAGATAAAACAACACCACATAACAAGCCTGACATCATACTCACCAATAAAAACAAGAAATTAACACAACTAATCGAAATATCCATACCCAATACAACAAATATACAGAAGAAAACAGGAGAAAAAATTGAAAAATACATCCAACTGGCTGAGGAAGTCAAGGACATGTGGCATCAGGATAAAGTTGACATTATACCGGTTATACTATCAACTACAGGAGTCATACCACACAATATCCACCAGTACATCAACACAATACAGCTACATCCAAACGTATATATACAACTACAGAAATCCGTAATTATTGATACGTGTTCAATAATCCGAAAGTTCCTAAATACAATGTAACATATACCGTACAGTTAAAAGGAAGTCAGGCTTCATCAAGTTCCGCGTCACTTTCCATTTTTAACCAGACCTAAGGTCTGAGAAAAATAGAAATAATAATATTAATAGTTGACAACAATGAAAGTACGGATAACTGGCAATAATAACAATAATTATAAACAAAGGGCATTCACAACTTAAATCACGTTTAGTGCTGTCAGAAAATGAAAGGATGAAGAAGAATAAAATTGGAATGACATTAATAGTGGCTGTTAGGAGAGGACTTGATTTAAGTAAGTACTCTGTAAGCGAGGAGAAGGGGAAAGTTGTAGGGGGACGGGGGATTGAAGAGTGTAGGCTGCAGACCAGTATGTGGGAGAGATAGCTATTGTGAGAGACGGTGAGTCATTAGCTACTTTTTGAATCCTGGTAGAGGTTTAATTTCTCTGATATTTTGAGGAAGATTGTTCCAAAGTCGGGTTCCGGATAGAGAAAATGATTTAAAAAACATGACGATGTTGTGTGGTGGTACTGAGAGGATCTTACTTTGTTGAGAAGGAGTATTTCTGCTGTGCTGTTCAGATAGTAATGTAATGGCTGAAGATAAGTAAGAGGGCGTCTGATGATTGAGAAGACGTTGGAGTAAACATAAAGTGTGGTAGTCCCTACGTTTATCAGCACGTAGCTACGGCAATTTTTGATAGGCTGGAGTGATATCATCGTAATGACGAACGTCACAAATATATCGTACTCAAGCATTCATCACCAGTTCAAGCCTGCGAGAGTTTTCATGCGAAAGTCTTTGAAAAATAGCATCGCCATAGTCGAGAATAGGGAGTGTTAGAGACTTTACGAGCTTCTTCTTACGCTCGAATGGAAATACTTTTCTATATTTCTGTAGAGAATGAAGGGATGCAGAAATTTTCTTACAGACTGCAGTAGTGTGTTCAGTCCAGTCTAGGTGGTGGTCCAGGATTATCCCCAAGTCTTTGCAGAAGGAGAAAAGGTTATTTCGGTACCATTTAAAATTAAGCATGGAAGAGATTCTCTGTGCTGTGTTGAAATAAGTCGTTTGTGGGTGACTAAGATTGCTTGCATTTTGGAAGTGTTTAGTTTCAGACCTAAGTTCTGCGACCATTCTGATGAATTAAGTAAGTCAGCATTTACATGATCGATGGCTGTGTGCACGTTTGCTGGACTTGCACTGAGATATAACTGAAGCTCTTCAGCGTATATGTGGTATCTGCAGTGGGAGAGGATAGTTGACACATCATTAGCATATAATGAGAAAATTAATGGGCCCAATACTGATCCTTGTGAGACCAGTGATACAACATCCTTCCACTGCGACCTTTTAGTTCCTACCATTACTCACTGCTGGCGGGATGTAAGGTATGAGTGGAACCACTGTACAGCGCTTGAAGAAAAATTTTGACGTGTCATTTTAGCAAGCAGAATATCAAAGTTAACAGTGCCGAAAGCTTCGCTGAAGTCCAGGAGGAACATAATAGTAGCCTCTTCTTTGTCCATGGCATGTTTTAATTCGTCAGTCACTTTTATAAGAGCAGTCTTTGTGCTGCGATTTTGGCGGAAACCAGACTGGTATTCATCTAAGAGGTTATTCAGTGTTAAATAATTGGTAATTTGTTTGTGGTCTATGCATTCTAACGCCTTGGACAATGCTGGTAGAATACAAATGGGCCTGTAACCAGAAGGTTGCTTGGCAGAGTCCTTCTTTGGTAATGGTTTTATGAGCCCCTTCTTCCACGCTGTATGAAAAATGTTGGACGACAGAGAGCGATTAAAGATGTCAGTTATTTTGGGCAGTAATAGGTCGACCAGAAAATGGATCATTTTAACCGTTATATTATCATATCCTGCGGCTGCCGAATGAATTCACGCTATGGATTTCCTGACCGTGTTAGGACTTATCGGGTGCAGAAAATTTTTTTCCGTTGTACCACACAGTGAAACATTAAGGCCCAGGGAATATATGGTTCGAGCCCTTATGTCCTGGTCGAGTGGAGATGTCGTGGTAAAGTAATCTTTTAGATCCTCAGCTGTGACGAGAGGTTCATCAGCAGATTTAGGTTTGCCTATACCTAGGCCTCGAAGATTTTTCCACAAGATAGCAGGCCTGTGGAATTAAGGATGTCAATAACATTTCGGTCCACCTCTGACCCTTATGCAAACAGTTATTCGGCTCGGGATTGATTGATATAGTTGCTGGATGTCCTGATGAACGTCGTGCCAGACCGTCCGACTACCAAGTTGGATCGTCAAAATCCTGAGCTGGTTGTAGGGCCCTGCCTATAATGCTCCAAAAGTTCTCAATATCGGAGAGATTAAGCGACTTGGCTGGCCAACGTACGGTTTACCAAGCATGAAGGTAAGCAGTAGAAAGTCTTGCCGTGTATGGATGGACATTATTTTGGTAAACTCAGGATGGCTTACCAAAAAAGGCAACAAAACAGGGAGTGGAATATCGTTGACGTACCGCTGTGCTGTAAGGGAGCCGAGAATGACAACCAACGTCGTTGTGCTATGAAGTGAAACGTCGCCCCAGAACAACACTCCTGGTTGTCGAGCCTTGTGGCAGGCTACAGTCAGGTTGGGCTGGCTCCTCCTGACAAGTCTCCCATAACCATTGGAGCTCAGTTCCAATCGGGAAGTTATTCTACTCCAGTCAGTGAGATTCCAGGCCGAAGACGTGTTTGGCGACGACTTGGACAGCGGTGGGATGCCAACTTGTCTGTCGGCCGCCGTACGGCCCGAGAATTTGGCACGATATCTCTCAGGAGGACAACCAACAATTCTATCCATCAGTCCCAAGTCAAATAACTGCTTGCACAAGGGCCAGAGGTGGACGGCCCTTCTGCATTGCTCAATTTGTGAAGCTCTTTCCTTTGAATGAATGATTCAGTTCCTCTGAAACTGGAATAATTTGTTTGTCTGTGTACGTACATCTACCGTTTTCCGTCCCATTCGGATAATTCCTTACTGATGCGTCGTTTTTCTTTGTCTTACAGTGTGCATCGAACGTAATGCGAATATACGAAGGACTCACTACTGTTCGATTACACTTTTGGCGACAAATCATTGCAAAGTGTAAATGCGATAAAATACCTGGCGTTAACCATTCGTAACGACCTTAATAGGAAAGACCTCATGTAAAAAGTGGTATAAAAAGTTTTTACCAAGCTGACATTCATTGGTAGAGTCATAAGGAAATGTTTTTCGTGTCAGAGAACACTTGTTCGTCCGACTCTTGTATGTAAGTTCATCAGTCAGGGGTCCTTACCAAGTTGGATTAAAAAACCAGACAGAGAATATCCAGTGAAAATCGTCATGCCGTCGTTTAGTTTGCATGATAGTTTTAGGCGATGCCCACCAGCTTCGGTGTTCGAATTACAACAGCATATATCCCGACAATAATCGAGGTACATCATACTTCGTCCCTCATACAACAAATGAAATTACTACTACTGGAAAGATATAGCTATTAGATCTCATATGAATCTTTATCAACAGCTGTTTTTCCCACATACCATTTTTCATTGGAACCAGGTTGGGAGGAGAAGAAATCAGTACCACCAATATCCTCTACCCCGTACAGAAGGTAGCTTGCACTATATACAGGAGGTTTGGACTAGAGGTATACAAAAACATTTGTTTTTTTTTCAGTACCTATTAAGTCTCAAGACTTTATTTGTCCAACATTGTACACAGGAGCTCAAATATTTTTATGCACGTTGGTACAGTTCAGTGTGAACACCGTTTGTAGCTCTGGAGATACCGAAACGGTACTCCAATAACCGCCACATGTTCATAAGCATGACAGGTGATATGGTCGCTACTGTGGCGTAGATCCGTTGTCTCGCACCTTACACAGCTCGAACCCTTGTTCTGTAAACAATGTCCTTGGTAAACACCCACGCACTGCAATCCAGTGGAGGTAAATCGGGGGCCAGACAATGGGCTCCCCTTCCAATACAGTTCTCAGGGAAGGTATAATGGGGGAATGTGGCAACAGCCCCAATGTAGTGGGAGCGAGGGAGTGCCCGTCCTGCTAGAAAATCACGTCGGCAGGCACGGGTGACGCGCATGCGCCATGCGACTCAGCGCTGTTCATGAAATAGCACGAGTCGCATCTTGTAGAGTCTCTCTATAGATTGCGCACGAACCCAACAACATAAAATGCCGAGTTCTTTCGTTAAAAGGATTTGTTTGTGTATGTATCTAATCCGGACACTCTGCAATGTACTATCTTCCACTGCTACAGTGCTCCAGATATAATTTCTAGTTGGAAATGCAAAATTGAAACTCGGTGAAGGAAATTGTTCCAACATACACCAGTCTGCCACAAAGTATTTTTAGTGAAACATAGAAAAATCACAAAAATATGTGTTCAAAAATACTGGACATTAAAATTGCCACACCACGAAGATGACGTGCTACAGACGCGAAATTTAACCGACAGGAAGAAGGTGCTGTGATATGTAAATGATTAGCAGACAAGGTTGGCGCCGGTGGCGACACCTACAACGTACTGACATGAGGAAAGTTACCAACCGATTTCTCATACACAAACAGCAGTTGAACGGCGTTGACTGGTGAAACGTTGTTGTGATGCCTCGTGTACGGAGGGGAAAGGCATACCATCACGTTTCCCATTTTGATAAAAGTCGGATTGTATCCTATCGTAATTGCGGTTTATCATATCGCGACACTGCTGCTCGCGTTGGTCGAGATCCAATTATTGTTAGCAGAATATGGAATCGGTGGGTTCAGGAGGGTAATAGGAACGCCGTGCTGGATCCCAACGGCCTCGTATCACTAGCAGTCGAGATGTCAGGCATCTTATCCGCATGGCTATAACGGATCGTGCAGCCACTTCTCGATCCCTGAGTCATCAGATGGGGACGTTTGCAAGATAACAACCATCTACACGAACAGTTCGACGACGTTTGCAACAGCATGGACTATCAGCTCGCAGACCATGGCTGCAGTTACCCTTGACGCTGCACCACAGACAGGAGATGTACTCAACGACGAACCTGGGTGCACGAACGGCAAAAGGTGGTTTTTTCGGATGAATCCAGGTACTGTTTACAGCATCATGATGGTCGCATCCGTGTTTGGCGACATCGCGGTGAACGCACATTGGAAGCACGTATTCGTCATCGCCATACTGGGGTATCACCCGGCGTGATGATAGGGGGTGCCAATGGGTACACGTCTCGGTTACCTCTTGTTCGTATTGACGGCACTTTGAACAGTGGACGTTACATTTCAGATGTCTTACGACCCGGGCTCTACCCTTCATTCAATCCCTGCGAAACCCTACATTTCAGCAGGATAATGCACGACCGCATGTTTCAGGTCCTGTACGGACCTATCTGGATACAGAAAATGGTCGACTGCTACCCTGGCCAGCAAATTCTCCAGATCTCTCACCAATTGAAAACGTCTGGTCAATGGTGGCCGAGCAACTGGCTCGTCACAATACGCCAGTCACTACCCTTGATGAACTGTGGTATCGTGTTAAAGCTGCATGGACAGCAGTACCTGTACACGCCATACAAGCTCTGTATGACTCAATGCCCTGGCCTATCAAGGCCGTTATTACGTCCAGAGGTGGTTGTTCTGGGTACTGATTTCTCAGGATCTATGCACTCAAATTGCGTGAAAATGTAATATGTCAGTTCTAGTATAATATATTTGTCCAGTGAATACCCGTTTATCATCTGTATTTCTTCTTGGTGTAGCAATTTTAATGGCCGGTAGTGTACTTTTGGGTCGTATATTATCTTTGAAAGTTCCTTGTGATAAATGACAACTTCCAGCCTTTATCATTTTCTGTGTTTTCTCACCCGCGAACACGTTCCTAACATACCCTGTGTCCAGTAATTGATGTTTGAAGTGAGTGCAGTCCTTGGCTAGTCTGGACGGGAAGTCCGGCCCACGTTGTTTGGACGAGCAGACTCTCGGCCAATGAGAACCTCGTGCTGCTTCGTTTCAGTAACGCTTGGGCAGCGTTGCAGTGCTACAAATGTAAAATGGAATAATCTTATCGAATTTATTGGCCGGCAAATCCTCTTCGGGGTTCGGCCGTCGTATTGCAAGTCTCTTTAGTTGACGCAACGTTCGACGACTTGCGTGTCAATGATAATGAAGATGATGATGAAGGACGCCCAACACCCAGCCGCTTGCCGGGAATCGAACCTGGGACCCCTTGCGTGGTAGGCGGTAACGCTATCATTGCGCTACGGTGGCGGACAGGACATATGTAGATGAGACACAGACTTATTAATGGGCCCTGAAGGAAGCGCGACTTTGTGTAATGCAGCTGTCGGTTAAGACGTCGTTAGTCGACGGGACTGATATGAATACTAGCGATTAGTTTGCTTTCTGCATACTCTTGTTACGAGCTACGAGTTACTGTCAGGTGAAGTCCTGGGCTACACTGCTTAGCGTGTTAATTCAGTGCAACGTTTTCAGATTTGTAACAATTCCCTAGTAGTGAAACATGGACTGTGGCAAAACCGGAATACATGAGAATAGAAATATTTGAGATGTAGTTCCTCAAAAGGATGCCGAAAGTCAGGTACACCAATAAGGTAAGGAATGAGAAAATCTTCCGCAGGATCAGGGAGAAAAGAAATATATGGTAAGCACTGATTACAAGAACGGATAGACTGACAGGACACTTATTAAGAAATCAGAAAATAACTTTTATGGTACTAGAGGGATCTGTGGAGGGTAGCAACTGTAGAGGAGGACGGAGATTGGATTACATCGAGAAAATAACTGAGACGGTGATGGCAAGTGCTACCCTGAGATGGAAAGGTTGGCAAAGAAGTGGAATTCGTTGTAGTTTTGGTCAAACCAGTCATAATTCTAACTCCCCGCCTCCCTCCCCCCTCCCCCCCTGAAATAAAGAGAATCATTACGGATGACAGGCTTCAGCATGCTTTCTGTTCTGAGATAATTTCGATTAGCGTGGGTCAAAGTAGGTTTCTCAGTTCTACGGACAAAGTGTAGTTCATTCATTTAACCATTCTTGATATTTCCTCATGGTTCTGTGTAAATTCCTTATTATGTAGCGATATACACTCCTGGAAATGGAAAAAAGAACACATTGACACCGGTGTGTCAGACCCACCATACTTGCTCCGGACACTGCGAGAGGGCTGTACAAGCAATGATCACACGCACGGCACAGCGGACACACCAGGAACCGCGGTGTTGGCCGTCGAATGGCGCTAGCTGCGCAGCATTTGTGCACCGCCGCCGTCAGTGTCAGCCAGTTTGCTGTGGCATACGGAGCTCCATCGCAGTCTTTAACACTGGTAGCATGCCGCGACAGCGTGGACGTGAACCGTATGTGCAGTTGACGGACTTTGAGCGAGGGCGTATAGTGGGCATGCGGGAGGCCGGGTGGACGTACCGCCGAATTGCTCAACACGTGGGGCGTGAGGTCTCCACAGTACATCGATGTTGTCGCCAGTGGTCGGCGGAAGGTGCACGTGCCCGTCGACCTGGGACCGGACCGCAGCGACGCACGGATGCACGCCAAGACCGTAGGATCCTACGCAGTGCCGTAGGGGACCGCACCGCCACTTCCCAGCAAATTAGGGACACTGTTGCTCCTGGGGTATCGGCGAGGACCATTCGCAACCGTCTCCATGAAGCTGGGCTACGGTCCCGCACACCGTTAGGCCGTCTTCCGCTCACGCCCCAACATCGTGCAGCCCGCCTCCAGTGGTGTCGCGACAGGCGTGAATGGAGGGACGAATGGAGACGTGTCGTCTTCAGCGATGAGAGTCGCTTCTGCCTTGGTGCCAATGATGGTCATATGCGTGTTTGGCGCCGTGCAGGTGAGCGCCACAATCAGGACTGCATACGACCGAGGCACACAGGGCCAACACCCGGCAACATGGTGTGGGGAGCGATCTCCTACACTGGCCGTACACCACTGGTGATCGTCGAGGGGACACTGAATAGTGCACGGTACATCCAAACCGTCATCGAACCCATCGTTCTACCATTCCTAGACCGGCAAGGGAACTTGCTGTTCCAACAGGACAATGCACGTCCGCATGTATCCCGTGCCACCCAACGTGCTCTAGAAGGTGTAAGTCAACTACCCTGGCCAGCAAGATCTCCGGATCTGTCCCCCATTGAGCATGTTTGGGACTGGATGAAGCGTCGTCTCACGCGGTCTGCACGTCCAGCACGAACGCTGGTCCAACTGAGGCGCCAGGTGGAAATGGCTTGGCAAGCCGTTCCACAGGACTACATCCAGCATCTCTACGATCGTCTCCATGGGAGAATAGCAGCCTGAATTTCTGCGAAAGGTGGATATACACTGTACTAGTGCCAACATTGTGCATGCTCTGTTGCCTGTGTCTATGTGCCTGTAGTTCTGTCAGTGTGATCATGTGATGTATCTGACCCCAGGAATGTGTCACTAAAGTTTCCCCTTCCTGGGACAATGAATTCACGGTGTTCTTATTTCAATTTCCAGGAGTGTAGAATGCTTCGTGGTTCATCCTGCAATAATCACTAATTTGAGCAGAATCTGTCGGAATTTATTTAATTTGCTTACCGCTGTCAGACTGATAACTGAAAAATAATTATTCTACATAACATGCCATACGATACGCACTTTTGGATGAAGCTGCAGTAAAGGTCCCGCTACAATAGTAGCAAACGTGTTTATTCATATCAGCTGTTTCACAGGAAACATTTATTTGCGCAGCAGCACAACTGCTTCTTGCATTAGAGGCTAGCATTTGTACAACGGATGTGGTTCAAGTATGCTTCCTTGTCAATAATGACATTTTATCCCAATGTACGAAACTGTAAACTTGCTCTCGACGAGATGAAAGCAGTATATTGACACTCAGTCTCCTCTTACAGTCCAAAATTTTGAAGAGGAGTCAGCTTAAAGTCCAGAGAAGAAAGCAGGACATAAAAAAGAAACAAGGGATACTTTATTTATTTATTTACCAAGTAGTGTGGAATCACGCAAGCCCAAGTTACATGGTCGTGGAGTGAGCCAGTACATGGTTTAAGGGGTGCTTATCAAAATATATGTAAACAAAGACTTGAAGAACTAATAAAACAAGAAAGAGCAGAAAGTAGACGAATGAATAACACATCCCGAATGAAGTTCTTAGTTACAGCGAGGAAGTCGTGTACAGACAGATGCAGTGTGCCTGCCGCAAGGAACGTTTTAACCTGTCTTTGAATACGTGTGGCTTCAAGTTTTTCAGTAATGACAGCGAAACTTGGCGGATAGTGCACACCTTTCTATACAACGCTTAAGGAAATTTCTTTTTTTGAGTCATCAGTCTTCTGACTGGTCTGATGCCTTATCAGTCCACATAATTTTCAACGTTCGTCTGTAGCACCACATCTCAAATGCTTTGTTTCAGTTCTGTTCCGGTTTTCCTACAGCCCTTCTTTTACTACCATACAATTCTGTGGTCCCAAATTACATTACCAGGAATTTTTTTCCTCATATTAACGCTTATGTTTGATACAAATAGACTTTTTTCGGCCAGGAATGCCCAGTTTTCCAGTGCTACTCTGGTTTTGATGTTCTCCTTGCTCCATCCGTCATTGTTTATTTCACTGCCTAGGTAATAGGATTCCTTAACTTCATATACTTCGTGACTATCAATCCTGATGTAAAGTATCTCACTGTCCTCATTTCTGGTACTTCTCATTACATTCGTCTTTCTTCGATTTAGTTTGAGGCCATCTTCTGTACTCATTAAATTGTTCTTTCCATTCAGCAGATCTTGTAATTCTTCTTCACATTCGCTTAGGATAGCAATGCCATCGCCGAATAGTATTACTGATATCCTTCCATCGTTAATTTTAATTGTAATCATGATCCTTCCTTTTAATTCCATAATTGCTACCTCGATGTACAGATTTAACAGTAGGGGCGAAAGACTACATCGCTGTCTTACACCCTTTTTTATCCGAGCACTTCGTTGTTGGTGGTTCACTGTTATTATTCCCTCTTGGCTCTTCTGCATATTGTATATTACCAGTCTCTCCCTATAGCTTAACCCTACTTTTCTCATAATTTCGAACATCTTGCACCATTTTACATTGTAGAACGCATTTTCCAGGTCGATAAGTCCTATGAATGTGTCTTGACTTTTCTTTAGCCTTGCTTTCACTATCAACCGCAACGTAATAATTGCTTCTCTGGTGCCTTTATCTTTCCCAGAGCCAAACTGATCGTCATCCAACACATCCTCAATTTTCTTTCCCATTCTTCTGTATATTATTCTTGTCAGCAACTTGGATGGATGAAGTGTTAAGCTGACTGTGTGACAATTCTCGCACTTGTCAGCTCATGCAGTCATCGGAATTGTGTGGATGACGTTTTTCCGAAAGTCAATTGGTACGTCGGCAGACTCATACATTTTACACATCAACGTGAACAGTCGTTTGTAGCCACTTCCCCCAATGATTTTAGGAATTCTGGTGGAATATTCCTTTCCCTTGAGCCTTATTTGATCTTAAGTCCTCTAAAGCTCTCTTAAATTCTGATTCTAATACTGGATCCCCCCACTCCTCTACATCGACTCCTGTTTCTTCTTCTGTCCCATAATACAAATGTTCCCACTCATAGAGGCCTTCAATGTACTCTCTCTACATACTCGCTCTCTTCTCTGTATTTAATTGTGGAATTTCAGTTGCTTGCTTTTAATTTCACAGAAGGCTGTTTTGAGTTTCTTATATGTTGAGTCACTCCTTCACACCATCATTTTTTTCCCTTTTTCTTCACATTTTTCATGCAGCCATTTCGTTTTGGCTTCTATGCACAACCTGTTTGTTTTATTCCTCAGCGACTTGTATTTCTGAATTCATGAACTTTCCTGAAAATTTCTGTGCTTCCTTTTTTCATCGATCAACTGAAGTATTTCTTCTGTTACCCTCGTTTCTTCACTGTTACCTTCTTTGTACCTACGTTTTTCTTTCGAACTTCTGTGAGTGGCCTTTTTAGAGACGTCCATTCCTCTTCAATTCTACTGTCTACTGAGCTATTCCTTATTGCTGTATGTATAGCATTAGAGCATATCTCGTCATTCCTTAGTAATTCCGCATCCCACTTTTTGTCGTCTTAATTCTTCCTGACTAGTCTCTTGAACTTCAGCCTACCCTTCATCCCGAGTTCATTGTGATCTGAGTCTATGTCTGCTCCTGGGTACGCAATACAGTCCCGTATCTGATTTCGGAATCTCCGTCTGACCTTGATGTAATCTAACGGAAATATTCCCATATCATCTGCCCTTTTCCGAGTACATCTCCTCCACTTCTGATTCTTGAACAGAATAGTCGCTATTATTAGCTGAAAGCTATTACAGAACTCAATTAGTCTTTCTTCTCTCACAATCCTTGTGCCAAGCCCATAACTCCTGTAACCTTTTCTTCTACTCCTTCCCCTATAACAGCATTCC
The DNA here is from genome assembly GCF_023864275.1 of Schistocerca cancellata. Taxonomy (NCBI): domain Eukaryota; kingdom Metazoa; phylum Arthropoda; class Insecta; order Orthoptera; family Acrididae; genus Schistocerca; species Schistocerca cancellata. The sequence continues at coordinate 210,256,555 of NC_064634.1, forward strand.
AGTCCCCCAAGACTAATAGATGTTCATCTCCCTTTGCGTACAGTATTACCCTTTCAGTATCCTCATGTACTTTCTCTATCTCCTGATCTTCAGATTGCGACGTCAGCATGTATACCCGAAGAATGATTGTAAATGCTGGTTTGCTGTCGACTCTGATAAGAACAACACTGTCGCTGAACTGTTCACAGTAACACACTCTCTGCCGTGCCTTCCTATTCATAACAAATCCCACTCCCGTTACACCATTTTCTGCTGCTGCTGATATTACCCTATACTCGTCTGACCAGAAAACCTTATTTTCTTTCCATTTCACCTGACTGACACCTACCACACAAAGATTGAACCTCTGCGTTTCCCTTTTCAGATTTTCCGTCATCCCTACCAAGTTCAAGCACCTGACATTCCACGCCCTGACTTGTAGTACGTTATCCTTTCGTTGATTATTCAATCTTATTCTCATGGTCACCTTCCCCTCAGCAGTCCCCTCCCGGAGATCCGAATGGGGGAATATTCCGGAATTTTCTTCCAATGGAGAGATCATCATAACATTACTTCACTTACAGGCCAGATGTCCTGTGCATACGCGCCCAAGCTCATTAATAATGAAAATTTAAATGATGATGTCTTTTGAACCCGGAACCGAGGCCGTTTTGATTACTAATCAAAAACGCTACCCTATTTTTTTTATCTCATTTTGTTTGTGTTGCTCTTGGCGGATGTCCCATGATATCCGTTCATGTTCATCGTTGATCTGTTTACTTAGTTTTGTTGTTACAGAGGGCAACTAACCTTCTGACCGAACACGCTGAGCTAACATGCCGACAAACCCCTTGATCACGGGTGTTATCCAAGTGAAAATCGTTTCCCATCTAGTTTTCACTGAATGAATGTTGCAGTTTCAAGTGAATAATTCAGTAGTGTCAACAATAAACCCTATGATATGTACAGGAATGTCAGCGTTAGAATTTTGAGACACCTAAACAATGATCAGCACGAATTTCGCGAAATGATGCTGTACATCAGTCGATCACTCTTTTTTGGGCTAAGAATATTCATGGTGAATTCACAAAGTTGCCCCAAAATACGCCGTATAAAATAATACATTCTTTGACATTCTGAAGGTAGCAAGGGTAATATACAGGAATGGAAGGTTGTATACAACTTGTACAGAAACCAGGCGGCAGCTACAAGAGTCTAAAGGCATGGGTGGGAAGCTGTGGTTGGTGTAGGAGTGAGCCACGGTTGTAGCCTATTTTCGATGTTACTCAGCTGAGAAAGCAATAAAGGAAATCTCAGAAAAATTTGGAGAATGTACAGGGAGCAATAAAAAATTTAAAGTTGGCCGATGACGTTGAAATACTCTCATAGACAGGACAGGACGTCGCAGAACAGTTGAACGGAGTGGGTAGTGTCTTGAAAGGTGGACTTAAGATGAAGATTAACAAAACCAGAGCAAGAGTAGTTGAAGGTAGTCGAACTAAATTAGGTGATGCTGAGGTAGCTACATAAGTAATTATCATAACCATCACGTACATTTTCGGGTTAGACATGTTTGCCTCCACCGAAACCAAGCAATTTAAAGTTGGTCGCACCACGTTCTTCGTGATTTTCGTATTCTTCTTCTACCGTCAGGATTGCTGTCATATGTTTTATGGTATCCGGCTTAAATTCATGCGTAGCGTTTGCTCATACCATTCTTTTCTGTATCGTTGGGTTTTTTCTCCTCTCTTATCTCACTGTTCCTCTTGTGATCTTTTAATTAGGTCTTAGAAGTCTCATTTGTGCCGCTTCAGTTCTCTGTAAATGTTTCTTCGTTAAAGTCCAAGCTTGGGATCCATAGAGCAATAAAGATATGGTCATAGAATTATAAACCTAAGTATTGTCTCTCTATTGGTTTTATTCAGGAGCGTTCTCTTAATCGTAACTAACATCAATAGGTATATTTTTAGTTTCTTTTTAGGATCATCACCATAAGCGTGAGACGTATCGCAGCCCAAGTACTTTTTTTTATATTATTCTCTATTATGGTGTCAGCTCCAAGGTGTTCCTTTTCAAAAAGGATCAAAACTTTTGTTTTCTGTGGATATGGTTAGGTTATGTTGTTTTGTCATTGTATGTAAGAGCCATGCTACACTTCGAAAGTTGTCTGCCACATCAGCGAGTATAGCTTAGTCATCTGCATAAATGAGTGAGTTAAGAAACGGTACATCTCGGATGGTAGGAATTTTCCATTTTCTTTTGTCATTTATTGACAATGTCATTTACAAATATGTTAAATAGTATGGCCAATAAAGTACTCTTTTTTGACTCAGTGAGTGATACTTCTCGTCTTGTACCGAAGACTGAGCTGATGCGTCTTTTGATACTGTTATCATCTTACAAACTCGGAAATGACCTTATTAAATGCCGAGGAATGCCATAGCTTCCTAAAATTTCCAACAACGGTCGAAGGCCTTTTCATAACCCAAAAATGCTATATATGTTGAGAGATTAAATTTTTCGTGCGTTTCTATTAACTGGTATACTGAGAAAATACGTACTATTCATGATATTCCTACCTTAAAACTATTTTGCTCGTCACAAACGTGTTAAAGCATTTAATCCTTTGGAAAGGGTCTTGGTATATATCTTACACCCACAGTTTATTAAGCTAATATCTATAGAGTTACTGCTGTAATTACAGTCTCCTTTTTTAAACATAGATAACAGTACTGAGTTATGCCCAACTTCTGCAACATCGCTGTTCTCCCAGCATAGATTTACAAAATTTGGAAGCCAACTTTAAGATTTTCATGCACATATTTAGTGAGCTACGATTTGTCTTCTGCTGGACACTTTCTATTTAAAGTAGACCTTATTGTATCTTCCAGTTCTTACAAGGAGACTGAATCATTCATGTCTGATTGCTCTGTTGCAGAATTTTCTTCTTTCTCTGTCCATGGATTTTGGAAGTAGTCTAGCCACATTACTCCAGATATACTGTTCCATTGCCACATATCTTCCTCTTCTTTAATGAAAGCTCTTATTAAAATGTAAGTTCGTATTTGTTTCCCATAGACATTGTATTATAAATTTCCAAGCAATGCCTCTCTTTGATTTTCAATGAGATATTGCACACTTCTTATATTGGGATGTTTTATTAAGAATCTTCCTTTCTCCTAATCATATTTTCTAGGTCTTCATTCCCAGCTGGAAGCCTTCTTTTGTTCATATATTTCTTCTTCTTTCCTATATCGTCCTTAGCTGATTTTCATTTTTATGTCACTAATTTCTCTCCATTCTTCATATATGTTTTGATTTACTGTTGTATCTTTAGCTTTTGATAGGTACTCCTTTTATATATATGTCTCACACTGGATCTTGCAGTAGATGTATTCTGAACAGTTTGTCTCCAGGTTTTATAGTCAGCACAATACTGTGGCATTTTTATTTAGATGTCACCAGAAAGTGGTCTTAATGTACTCGTATATCGCACCCTCGTTCTAATCTGGTATCTTGTACTACAGGTGTGGTTTTGTGATTTGTAAGATATAGACAATGATTGACTTGATTTCTCTTGGATACCAGATGAATTTATGGATACTTATATGTCGATAAAAGCTTCTTGTTATCTTCAGATTATTAAGTCTTTTAACTGTTCACCATTCCAATTCTTATGATCTACTCCATTAGTCCCAAGTATCCCTTTCGACGGCATACCTCTTACCCAGCAGTTATGATGCTCTGTGAGGTTTCGGGTTTGCAGCCAGATCATGTTGACTTCTTGCCACAATATTTTGGTTGCCAACCGTCCAGCCATCTTCAGGGGAGTATCCGCCACTGGAGACTGCTATTTTTTTTCTTTATTATAATTTCATTCCCCGCCCCCATATGGGCAGGGGAGGGCTTCCAGTGGCACAGTCTGCTGCTCTTCAACAGAGTGACAGAACAAATAGGAAGACGAAATGAAACACAGAAAAGGTGATATAAATGGGGGACATAGTAAGGGGAGACAATGGGGGCTAAGATAGACACTTGCATGGAAATGTTCACTGTAGGACAGTTAAAAGAGCCCACATAAATATAAAAAAAACCATAGTTGGCGATGTGCAGAGCATATAAAACACACTGAAATCACAAACACAATTTAAAAGCTGGCCACAGCATTAAAACACACCAGAACGACGGAGCTTTAAAACCACTGCACCAGACGGAGCACACGCGACGAAGAATAAAAACTGCCAGGAGGGACCTGCCGAGGTAGGGGACCTGAGAGACGGAAAAAGAGGTGAGATGAGGGAGCAGCGAGGAAAGGGGGCTGGAGTGGGTGTGATGAAAAGGAAGAGGGTCAGGTGGCATACTAAGGAGCAGGAAATGGGAGGGGTGAAACAGGGAAGGCAAATCAGGAGGGAACATAGAGATATAGAAGAAGTGCATGGGAAAGGAAAGTGGCGTAGGAGGGAGGAAAAAACCGTACAGGGGAAGGAAACAGGATAGAAGAAGAAGCCCTGAGGAGGGGGGAGGGTGGAACGTGGTGTTAGGAGGGGTAGGAGGGGTAGGTATCAGGGTGAAGCTTATCAGTGAGGGGTAGGTGCTGGAATGTACATTGGGGAAGGAGGTGGAGGCCGTGGAGGTAGAGAGAGGGTGGACACAATGGTAAAGGGGTGGTAATGGGCCAGGGGTAGAGAGGATAGGAGACAGCAGGGGGAGGGGAATTGACTCTGTGAATGATGTACAGTTTGAGGGAAAGGAGAAGTAGGGGATATGGTCATAGAGGATCGATCCTTGTGATGGGAGGCAGATATGGATGGCCAGGTGGAGTGCATGGCACTCACAGATTTGAAGGGCTTTATAGGAAGTGGATGGGGTGACAATCAAGGCGATGCTAGCATAACAAAGGATGCGATGGATCAAGGGTTTGAAGGTGTGGAGGATGGTGGAAGGATGCAAACCCTGTGTCCAACTGGACATGAGTTTGAGGAAGCAGAGTGTATTGTGGGCTTTGTATTGGATTGTAATGAGATGTGGAGTCCAGGTGAGATATTGGCCAAGGGTGAGATGGAGGTATTTCAGGATAAGCGTGAGATGGATAGGACAATCATAAATGGTTGCTTGTGCCCCTGCTCCTACACCTGCTGCTGCCACTGCTCCTGCTCCTGCTCCATCTCACCCTGCTCCTGCTCGTGCTCCTGGCCCCACTCCCGCCGCTACCACCAGTTGGTATGACTTTCCCTCACATACACTCACCTTGTAATGACTACCTGTGCTTCCCCCACCCATGTCACTGCCTGCCATGCCACAGTTGCCTTCACAGAGAACCCACCCTCCCTTCAAAGTGCCTCTGCCTCATACATAGTGCCTGTCTCCTGACACCTCCCAAACCAACTAGTCCGTCACCCATGCATCCCCGCCAAAAAAAAAAAAACCAAAAAAACAAAATGTGTGCGTGCCGACTTCGCCTCCATCCACTCCACCAAGAAATCACAAGAAACCACTGCCCACCCCTCTTCCTTCTGATGCCGCATTAGACACCACCCACTCCCACATCCCCAGCCCTAGACCACACCTTGCATACATTCATCCTTCCCAACCCCGAACATAAATTCCTCAATGGCTGCACCCTCACCATTGAAATCTTCAAATGTATCCCATTTCTCAACTTATCCCTTGCAGAGACTCTGTCCTTATCAAATGCCCCTTTCTCTGTTTCCACATTGACCTCCTCCAGAAACTTCCCTGCTTCACTTTTGGCCTACATTAGTCTCTCACACCTTTCCTTACCTTCTCCTCTCCCTGTCAGCCTCAACCTCCTCATTGTCTGAAAACCCTCACAACCATGATCACAACCCTCAGACCTGGGGTCACAGAGGCAGAGGTAATGCCCACCCCACCGTAGAAATCCGCTCAACCTGCCATATTTACCTTTCTGATGGGTGTGTTCCATATTTCACCTCCTCCATAGATCACAGCCTCACTTAGGGAGCCCTAATTTTCAACTGCCACCTCCAGTTTACCCCTGCTGTTCTGCTTCTCAAGCCTACTGCTGCCAATGTCATCTCCTCTACAACGACCACCTCACTCAAAACTGCAGAAATACCCACACCTTCCCCCACTGTAAAGCCCCTCACTTCCTCAAACAGTGTCCTAATGTCGCCTCTCCTCCTTCCTGCAATACCTGCACTGAATCACACGCCACCTACTCCTCCAAATGCAAAGCCAAAAGCCCTCCCACCAACCCCGAGCTACAGTTCCTGTCTGCCTCATCTATCAGCCCATTCACCACAACAATTCCCTCGGCCCTCCCCCTTTGGCCAAAGACATCATCTGTTTCCTGACGATCATCCTCCAGAATATCCACCCTTCCAATGCCCCCACATTTTCCAGCTGATCTGCCTGGCTGCCTGCTCCATCTTCTGTTTGAATATTTGCTCCCATAACAATGCCCACTTCACGTCCTAGACACCCTCGTTTAAGTCTCTCTCCTCCTTCCTTCGCTCCTTCTCTCCCTTCCATCATCCTCTTCCTGTTCCCTCCCCCTGGCAAACAGTCCCGTCTCTTGCACCTCAAAATTCCCTCCCTGTCAACAAATACCTATTCATGCATACCCTGTCCTCGCACCAGGTCGACTCCATCATCCTTAACGAACTCTTCCTCTAACCTCACCACACTGTCTGCATCTCTCCCTACCTCCTTCACTGAACCGACAATTCTGTTCCCCTCACACGAGGTGGGTCACTATTGGCCAGGCCACCTCAAGCATACCCCTGAATGGCCACAATCCCTGCTGAACAACCGGAATGAGCACATCCCCAGCACCCCTTTTCCCTTCCTCGCCGTCACCTGTGGCATTCTCTGTGTCGTACAATGAAGGCTTTCACGACTGGATGGTACTGTTGTTGATAATTCAACTGGGTTATGTGGCCGTGGTCCATGGAATACTTCGATTCCTAACGTTTTTTTTCCAATAGTACATTGGACATCCTCAGAGGTATGGCTGGTCCTGTTGAGTCCTGCCGACTGAGTCAGAATACTTCGATTCCTAACGTTTTGTCCAATACTATGTTGGACATCCTCAGAGGTATGGCTGGTCCTGTTGAGTCCTGCCGACTGAGTCAGAATACTTCGATTCCTAACGTTTTGTCCAATACTATGTTGGACATCCTTAGAGGTATGGCTCGTCCTGTTGAGTCCTGCCGACTGACTCAGTCGGCAGGACTCAACAGGACCAGCCATACCTCTGAGGATGTCCAATGTAGTATTGGAAAAAAACGTTAGGAATCGAAGTATTCCATGGACCATGGCCATATATAACCCGGAAGAATTATCAACAACATTCTCTATGTCTGTCCCACAGATCCTCTCCCCTATGAATTAATCTCTCATGTTGACCGCACATACTCCACCTATGTGTTTGCTGCAGACCTCAACATCCACAGCTGTGACCCTGCCACCCTTCGATGGTGGCATCAGTCCCTCGGCACCCTCCACCCTCCATCGCTGCCCTGCTGCCCCCCACCCTGCAGCCCCTTTGAAGTCCATCCATGAGTACTGCCACGCCGACTGGGATGCCTACTGGGAATCCATTGCCTCACAGGTCGAAAGCCACCCATTTACCTTTCATCACCCCACTGATGTCACCCACGTCTCGTGCTTCCTCCAGAAGACCATCACTGATGCTGTGGAGGTCCATGTTGGTACCAAACACCCTAATCTTCCTCCACAGCCCATCCTTCTTCTTCGTGAATCCCGCAGGCTCTACTGCTCCTTTTTTTGCACCCATGACTGGGATACACTCCTCCTCCACTGGCACATATGCAACCTATTAATAGCAAAGAGACGCCGGGACTGGGGCCAACAAGTACACAACACAATTCTGGTCTCCTTGTCACCTCCTCCAAGTACTGGTAGCCATCACGCCCCACATTATCCCCTTCTCCACGACGACCCTCCTTCCCTGATAACCTCAGTAATGCTAACCATTTTGCTTCCCATGTCTCTGAGGTCTTCTCCACACCTGACAATCCTCACTTTGATTACTCTCTCTTCCCCACAGTCCTTGAACGCTCCAATACATCCATCCCACCACTCGCCCCTGTTTCCAATATTTGGATCAGTTACCCCCCTCAGACATAAACACTCCCAATACTGCACACAACATCAGACTTATACTATGCTCCAAACGCTACACTGCCCTTGGCCAGGATGGTGCCACCTACTGCCGCCTCAAGGAATGCTGAAAGTTTGGATTAAAGTTTATTGTTAGACTGACATAGCTTATTTGCCTTGAGCCTCATGGTCCTGCTACCAGCAAATAAATCATAATGGTCGCCAGTATGTGAAAGTAACTAGCTGTGCTACGAAAGATAGTAGTTCCAGCAGGCACTGCAGGCTGCTGTTTTCCTTATGGTCATAGGAACATTGTGATTAAGTATAGATTTCCATAAGTGACAGAATTAATATGGCTGGCGAGAGTGAATGATTAGTTCGATTTTGGATACAGACATTGTAATGGATTGCTGTAATGCAACTGATCGCAGAGACAGTTTAGTACATTCTTAAAAGCAGGTAGTTATAACAGGGCATGAGAAAGACACTTACCCTAGTGCCTGATTGGCTATATTCATGTTATTAATATTAATAAAGGTTAGGTGTATTTTGTTCCGTGTACTGAACTGTTCCAGGTAACTCATTTTTGTCTTACACATTTGATCTTCAAGAGTCTACTGAAATTTTGTAATTGGGATTTTAACTTTACTGTATGATTATTCGGCTCATTTAACTGTTCCTTAGTATGCTGATGATTTTAAACATGGTATTCTAATTGTAGTTAACTTGGTTTTTTAAATTCTTCTGGTACTATTAACGATTTGGTGGTCACGAAATTTGTGATGCGTGAAAGTTGATGTGTGCTAGTTTTACTTGTTTGGGAACTACTCAAGACTTGCGTCCCTAAACTATCTTTTCATATGTTGATTATGAAATAAATAAATATGAAGTTATTGTCTTGGTAACTCAGACTGCTATTCGATCTCGTCATGAATCCTAGCCACCAGTACCACCCCAGCAATATAGTCAAGAAGAGAATAGAAGCCTTTGAAACGCAGTACTACAGAAAAGTAGAAGAATGCTGAACATTACATGGATAGATAGAGAAACTAATGAAGTACTGAACAGAAATAGGAAGCATGGCATAACTTGACTAAAGGAACGGGTCGACTGACAGGAAACAGTGTAAGACACCAAGGAGTCACCAATCTAGTATTTAAGGGATGTGTGGAAGGTAAGATTTGTAGAGGGAGACCAAGAGACGAATACAGAAAGCAGGTTGGGATGAAAGTAGACTGCAGTAGTCATCTGGAAATGAAGAGTCTTGCATAGCGTAGAGTAGCGTTGTGAATTAAAAAAAAGCAGTCTTTGGACTTAAGACCACAACAACGTGGGATAACAGAGTCAAAGTAAGCAAAATACACAAGCCTATGTGTTTCAGTGTCATTCTTGTAACGAAGATGGCAGCTGTCAGTTTATGCACAAGAACCAGAACATAAACCTTCCGTGAAAACCTTCCTTATGCCTCATGTGCAACAAATTAAGATATACGTCTTCACTGACTGTTTGACCATCTTTGAACAGAAAAATTTCTCTTTTCGAGACTGCTGTGACAGAAAATTTATGCATTGTGATTTGTGGCAGTTAAATGTTAACCTGTTTTCCGAGAGCTACCTGATCATGTTACTGACTACCCTTTAAACAATATAATTCCTACTGCAATTCATGTCTTTCGCAATCACGCTCGTGTCATCCGCAAAGGGAAAACTTTTTAAGTCCTCTGTCATGTTTAGTGACAAATCGTGACAAAGGACCCAGAACAGAACCCCGTGGCAGCGCCCACTCTACGTCACCCCAGCCAGATTTAAACCTCTTCTCTGTTTGTAAACACTGAACGACAACCTTCTGCTTCCTACTTTCCCGATATGAAGTCAATAATTGTTGACCTATCCCCATAATCCCATAATACTTCAACTAGTGCAAAAGTATAGTGGAGCTAAAATGTACCTGACCGCCAGTTTTTTGTTGGCGAGTATTCTTTAGTGCCACAAGATGAACGACAGTCGAAACGTTGCAAGCTCTGTCCACGAAATAAAGGAGAATGAGACAAAAGGTATCTTTTCTGAATTATTCGTTTAACTTGGAGCACGTACGCTCGTTTCAATGAAGCAACGTCGGAAGCCGTAAAGATACCAATGTTTTCGTGTAGCAGAACGAACTGTAGTTCAGTTGTTACTAACGAGATATTGCTTAAGCCAGCTGCTGCAGTGTTGGCTAATTAGAGACGGAAGGATCACGAACTGAAACTCTCGAAAATAGCTTGGAGTAGCAAAGCTCTTAATTGGAAAACCGTTACTCATTCGACTTGAACGTAAGGGAATCGTGCCAAGGTCGCCTCTCATGCAAGCGCTAGCTCGAGTTTAATAATCTCGCGACTGTTGAAGAAAACGTGGACACAAGTGCTGCTCTCTTAAGAGTTGGGATGGGTGCTACGAGCTTGCTTTAATGAGAGAGTACCCGTCGTTGTGCACAAAACTGGAAGTGTCAAGGAAAGTGGAAATAGCCGTGCGTGATGAAACTCGACTCTCTCGCACTCTGCGAGGTTAAGAGACTGCAGGATGAAACAAGAATCTATTTTCCTCACGGGCCAGGGCGCACTGGTTCGGTTGATTTCCCGGAACGTAGTCACTCACATCTACATTTACATGACTCCAAGGCAAATCACATCGAAGTATCTGGCAAAGGGTTCATCGAAGCACCTTCAAACAATTTCTCAACCGTTCCACTCTCGAAGTCAGCGCGAGAAAAAGGAAAGCTTAAATTCTTCCGTGCGATCTCTTATTTCTCTTACTTTTTTACAGTGATCATTCCGTGTATGTAGATGACCGCTAACAAAATATTGTCGCATTCGGAGGAGAATACAGGTGGTTGAAATTGCTTGAGGAGATCCTACAGCAAAGAAACAACGCTTTTGCTTAATGGTTGTAATCTCAATCACATATCATATCCGTGAAGCTCTCTCCCTATATCCCGATAACTTTTTTGAATTCCTCGGTCAGTCCTATCTGACGCAGATCTCATACCGCGCAGCAACACTCTAGGAGAGGACCGACAAACGTGGTGTAGGCATCTTCAACTTTTGTAGTCCTGTCTTCCTCAGTTGCGTGTAATATTACGGTATATTGATAATTTTTACTTATAGACCGTCTGACAGTAACTGAATAAAACGTAGTTTTAGTGGCATACGCGTTTTGCCTTTATTTTCTGCAAGGCATCATGTGGCCTGGAATATATACTTATGTTTGCTATTTAATTTATATTTTGGTCACTGTACCTATAGGATATAAACAGTTATAAACACCAAAACACACGCACACACACACACACACACACACACACACACACACACACACACACACATGCTCGCACACACAAATGTATACACGAACAGATCACAGATACTTCAATAATTACACTCGAAAGTTTGGCAATAACATTCGGTCTTTGGCAAAAACATCTGACAGTTGGCAACAGAAACCAAAACATTGCATCTAAACAAGTGTTCAGTTCACAGTGCAGTGAAATGTGGGGAAAAAACGCAAATCGGCATTTATAAGAAGAAGAACAACGCCATAAATACAACAGGAGCCTAATATGTAGGAAATCGTCAACGCAATCTGTAAGTACAGTTCAAAACATTACTACTTAATAGGAAATACCAACTACCAGAACTGTTTATAACCTATAGGTATAGTGATCAAAATGTAAAGTAAATAGCAAACATATGTACGTATTCCAGGCCACTGATTATGTCTTGTACAAAATAAAGGCGACACTCATATGGCACTAAAATTGTGTTTTATTCATTTGCTGTCAGACGGTGCATAAGTAAAGATTAGTAATATACCGTATTGTAGACAGTCTCCTTAGCAGTCGTGCAATTTGCTTCTTTTGTTATCAATCTTTCGACTAGCTACAAGTCACATTTTATCTCCTCCTAAGTGGTAGTATTTTCATAGCTGAATTCCCACTCTACTGAACAGCCTTCACACTCTTTCTGCATGTTCAAATAATAATTCGTAACAACGCGAATCAAATTAGTTGTGGGAGCCTTAACACAGAATTCCTACTTTGGTATACGATTAAAATTACTTATTTCTTTTAGAGTTTTTTTCTAATCCCTACGTTCATCCGTGTATTTGCATCTGGCCTCATGTAACAATCACAATGTACACAGTTCCAGTATCTTCACGCCTATATTCCTACGTTAATACACTCCTGGAAATGGAAAAAAGAACACATTGACACCGGTGTGTCAGACCCACCATACTTGCTCCGGACACTGCGAGAGGGCTGTACAAGCAATGATCACACGCACGGCACAGCGGACACACCAGGAACCGCGGTGTTGGCCGTCGAATGGCGCTAGCTGCGCAGCATTTGTGCACCGCCGCCGTCAGTGTCAGCCAGTTTGCCGTGGCATACGGAGCTCCATCGCAGTCTTTACCACTGGTAGCATGCCGCGACAGCGTGGATGTGAACCGTATGTGCAGTTGACGGACTTTGAGCGAGGGCGTATAGTGGGCATGCGGGAGGCCGGGTGGACGTACCGCCGAATTGCTCAACACGTGGGGCGTGAGGTCTCCACAGTACATCAATGTTGTCGCCAGTGGTCGGCGGAAGGTGCACGTGCCCGTCGACCTGGGACCGGACCGCAGCGACGCACGGATGCACGCCAAAACCGTAGGATCCTACGCAGTGCCGTAGGGGACCGCACCGCCACTTCCCAGCAAATTAGGGACACTGTTGCTCCTGGGGTATCGGCGAGGACCATTCGCAACCGTCTCCATGAAGCTGGGCAACGGTCCCGCACACCGTTAGGCCGTCTTCCGCTCACGCCCCAACATCGTGCAGCCCGCCTCCAGTGGTGTCGCGACAGGCGTGAATGGAGGGACAAATGGAGATGTGTCGTCTTCAGCGATGAGAGTCGCTTCTGCCTTGGTGCCAATGGTGGTCGTATGCGTGTTTGGCGCCGTGCAGGTGAGCGCCACAATCAGGACTGCATACGACCGAGGCACACAGGGCCAACACCCGGCATCATGGTGTGGGGAGCGATCTCCTACACTGGCCGTACACCACTGGTGATCGTCGAGGGAACACTGAATAGTGCACGGTACATCCAAACTGTCATCGAACCCATCGTTCTACCATTCCTAGACCGGCAAGGGAACTTGCTGTTCCAACAGGACAATGCACGTCCGCATGTATCCCGTGCCACCCAACGTGCTCTAGAAAGTGTAAGTCAACTACCCTGGCCAGCAAGATCTCCGGATCTGTCCCCCATTGAGCATGTTTGGGACTGGATGAAGCGTCGTCTCACGCGGTCTGCACGTCCAGCACGAACGCTGGTCCAACTGAGGCGCCAGGTGGAAATGGCATGGCAAGCCGTTCCACAGGACTACATCCAGCATCTCTACGATCGTCTCCATGGGAGAATAGCAGCCTGCATTGCTGCGAAAGGTGGATATACACTGTACTAGTGCCGACATTGTGCATGCTCTGTTGCCTGTGTCTATGTGCCTGTGGTTCTGTCAGTGTGATCATGTGATGTATCTGACCCCAGGAATGTGTCAATAAAGTTTCCCCTTCCTGGGACAATGAATTCACGGTGTTCTTATTTCAATTTCCAGGAGTGTAGATGCACTTTAGCACAATATATGTTCCACACTTATATCATCAGAATTATCATTTGTATCTCAGTTTCTATAGCTATATTTAATACTACTCAGCTCCATTTCAAGAAGGCTGATTTTTTAACTTGCGCGAAGTGGTTTCTGATGTCTTTCTTGAATGATTTGGATTGCTACATAAATAAGCAATTCAATTTAGACATTGTCCTTCCAAGTCTGTATGGAATGTGAAAATACATGAAAATTAGATACGAAAATAAATTTTCTTTTAATCATTCAGCTGAATTACTCAAGCACGTAATTTACCCCTAAAAGGTTACGAAAGGTACACCTCCAGTAGCGCACGATTTTCTTATCACAAGTTATCTGATATTTAAAGCCAAATCGCCAATAGATTGATCAATTCTCATGACATGTCAGGCACACTGCTCAAAGGTGTGAATGCTATTAGGCATCTTTCCACATTTTAAGATAAATGAAGGTATCCAAGTGACGTATTAGCATGTGAGACACCAGACAAAGGTGGTGATTTTAGTCGACATAATGCATATAGTACACGAGATCAGTGGCCGAAACGATTATTGATATTGACTGCTTCTTTAAATCTGTAGCCAAGACAATTTCTACCATGGTTCACAGCTCACGTACAGTGTACTATGAATGTTAGAAAGAATCAGTACACGACATCCAAACGAAGAGAATCTATCTTGCTTCAATGCAGTTGCCATGGGAAACTCGTTACTCACGAACGAGTACCAACTTAGTGAAGTGCTAACGTATTCGATAAGAAAATGAATACCCATCGGGCTACCTGCGATTTTACCCAACCGCAGCAGATGGTGTGCCAAGACAATTCCTTTGGAAAGTACACGCTCAAGTTCCTTCCTGATCCTTGTCCAATCTCTTGTCCGTTTCCAGTGACCTGGCAGTCCACGGGCAGCTCAACCTAAATATTTCTTCCTTTATACGGACTCACAAACGCAAATCAAAGCACCTGCTTCAGAACCATTGAAAAACGAACAGAAAAAAGACTGTTGAAAAGAACACGTTAGTCAATAAGGCTGTTTCGTCATCAGATTACAACCACAGTACACAGACAAGTTTGCCTCAGTGTCCGACTCGCTAAAGAATTAATGCTACCAGTCCTTCGGATGATAAATTGCTGTTAGTGAAAGGAATTTAAAACGTTTAGGTACCTAAACGTCTTCATTCTGATCGACACAATAGATTACACCCTATGTGACCTTGTGAAAGAGATTATATAGTAGTTTTGGTTCTCGTTCCAAAGACTGGTCTGTTGCAGCACTCCACAGGAGTCTGTTCTTATAAACCTCTACATCTCTGTGTAAATACTACAACTTATGTCAACTGTAACCTGCTTACTATTCAACCAGTGGTCTCGCTCTACAGTTTATACACCCCTCTTTACTTACATTACACAGCTCTACAAAATAATTTTTTTTTTTTCGTTGCCAGGGAAGTTTGAACGAAAATGGGATATTGTTATGATACTCATTCCGAGTATATTTGTACTTTTCCCAAATTGGCTCTGGTTTTTGAGATATAGGTTATTTGTGGAAATGAGAGTTTCATGTGGATAATATCGACTGCAGGGTCCATATCAGGTGTAATGTATTTGCTACCTGTTTTTTAATTAGTAATATTGTACTATCTTTATTAAACAATTGTGCTCAGGGAGTGCATCTGTGTGGTTGAGGATTACATCATGCAAACATCACACTGTCAGCATGTGTTCAGTCCTGTTGTGCAGTGCGTGTGTTGAAGATATTGAGGGTTGTGCAGATTTGAATTCGGCGGTACTCGACATTCATTTGTTGGCCGAGGTAATCCCCGCAACAGCCGATAGGTAGCGTTCAGTGTAAACAAGAAAAATGGCGATGGTCGAAAGTCACACGCATGTGCAAGTGCAGCTTCAAGGAGATAGAACCTTTTCATCGTGACGTAGCAAATAAGAGGTGAGTATTCATTTCACACAAAACAATTAATGATGTTTGTTGGATGTGATTGACATGCAAATACAAGAAAGTTCTGCATAATATGTAGTATTTGTGCAATTTTGTTTGAGGAAAACATGAGTTCTTCACGCCGTCTTTGCGTGAACCATCCAGATGAGTTCTGCTACATTTGTGGTGAATACGTTCTTCAAAAGAACAGGAAGAATATCACTCCTTTTGTGAAGGAAGCGTATCTGGCATATTTCGGAATTAAACTTGGAGATCAAGACAAGGCGTGGGCACCCCATAAAGTTTGTAAATGCTGTGTGGAGTGCTTACGGCAGTGGACAAAACGAAAAAGGAAAAGCTTAAACTTCGGAGTGCCTATGGTATGGCGAGAGCAGAAGAACCATACAGATGATTGGTATTTTTGCATTGTTAATGTGAAAGGTTTTAATAGGTTCAAAAAACGTAAGTGGGAATATCCCGATTTGGAGTCAGCAAGAAGACCGGTGGTGCACAGCAACGATGTTCCTGTACCAACCTTCACAACATTACCCACGCTAACATCATCAGATGACGAGGTGCACGGCGAGGAATGTACAAGTAGTGGTTCGGAATACGAAGGACGTGAGACACAACCCCAGCAGTTCGACCAGAAGGAGCTCAGTGACTTGATACGAGAACTCAATCTTTCAAAGCAAGCATCAGAACTCTTAGCATCCAGGCTTAAGGAAAAGAACTGTCTTCATCCAAGTGTTAAAATAACAGCTTACCGGACGAGAGAAGAAAAGCTTCTTCCATACTTCAACCAAGAAGAGGTTATAGTGTATTGCAGCAATATACCTGGACTTTTACTTGAATTGGGGCTGCCGGAATATAGACCAGAGGACTGGCGTCTCTTCATAGACAGTTCCACTAGAAGTTTAAAATGTGTTCTCCTACACAATGGCAATCGTTACGCATCTATTCCAATTGCCCACTCAACAAAACTTTGTGAAGCATATGCTAACATCAAGATGGTTCTGCAGAAAATTCAGTATATGCAGCACCAGTGGTTGATGTGTGTTGATTTGAAAATGGTGAACTTCTTGCTTGGACAACAAAGTGGATACACAAAGCACCCATGTTTTATCTGCATGTGGGATAGTAGGGCAAAGCACGAACATTGGAAGCAGAAAACATGGCCTCCAAGGGAACATATGGCTGTTGGTGAAGCAAACATCATTAATGAACCTCTGGTTAGTAGGGACAAGATTGTTCTTCCACCATTACATATTAAGTTAGGACTAATGAAGCAATTCACCAAAGCTTTAGACAGAAATGGTAATTGCTTCACATACATCTGCAAAACGTTCCCTGGACTCAGTAGTGAAAAACTTAAGGCAGGAATATTTGATGGTCCTCAAATTCGCAGGCTCATCAACAATACCAATTTTACAAGTGTCATGACTGTCACTGAAGCATCGGCCTAGAACAGTTTTGTCGCTGTTGTAAAATGTTTTTTGGGCAATCATAAAGCTCCCAATTACGAGGAACTGGTCAAAAACATGCTCACTAACTTTCAAAACTTAGGAGCTAACATGAGCATAAAATTGCACTTCCTTCACAGCCACTTGGATCGATTTCCTCGTAATCTAGGTGATTTCAGTGAGGAACAAGGAGAGCGGTTCCATCAAGATATGAAAGGAATAGAGGAAAGATATAAAGGAAGATGGGACAGGCATATGATGGCAGATTATTGCTGGAATCTGCAACGTGACTGTTCTGAAGAGACCTATAAAAGGAAAGCGTGCAGGAAGCGGTTCGTCATGGACGGAAAATGATATACTTATAGAGAAACTTTTCAATTATGTTTTATACGTGGACAAATGCCTATCAGGTTTTCATAGAAGCTATTTATAAAGATTATTTTATTTTTTCATTGTAGTTTGTAGCGCTCGAGTTCAGTATTAGCAATTTTTTCTAATTTTTTGAATAAATCATGCATTATCTCAAAAGCTAGAACCAAACTGCATAAATAGTTGCTATATTCGTCCTCAGCACCACTAACCCATCCTAAAGCCACTCAAATATCCTTGGCAAGAAAATGAGTGTTGACCAGTGTTACCAAATGACGTCAACAGATCGCTTCTTTTAGTCAAGATGTGACACAACCTCCTTATCCCTCAGTTCAGTTCAGTACGTCCTTTGTTACACATACCAATCAAACTTTCAATGTTCTTCTGTTGGACATCCATTTTCATCTTGTCTAAACCGCTTAACTTCCAACAAAAGCTACATCATACTCTGAAAGCCACTTAACAGTGTGTGGCGGAGGGTGCTTCTGGTACGACTGACTAGTCCCTCCTTTACTACCCCACTTGCGAATGGCGCGGGGGAGAATGAGTGCCGGTAGGCCACCGTATTTCGTCTATTGTCACAAATTTTGTCATCGTGGTCGGCTCGCGGGTTTTATGTGAGAGGAAGCAGTATGTTGTCCGTATTTTCCCGTAAGCGCTCACTCAAAGTTCCAATAGTAAGTTTCTCCGTGATGAACAACGCCTTGCTTGTAACGTCTATCGCTGGACTTTGTTGAGCATCTCCGTACCGCTCTCGCGCTGACTAAACGGTCCCGTGACGAAACGCAGCGCTTTCCATTCGATCTTCTCTCTCTCGCTCGCTCTGTATCTCCCCCCCCCCTTTCACTCTCTCTCTCCTCTATGAGTCCTTCGATGTAAGGATCCCAGTCTGAAGAACACTGCTCATGAGTCGGTCGAACAACCACCTTGTAAACCACTACCTCTGTGGAAAAAGTTGTATCTCCTTACCTATGAATCTCAGTCTAGCTTCAGATTTTACTGCTACTTATTGTAAGTAAAAATATCACGTAGGATCGCTCTGGATAGTTACTCACAAACTTTTATGGTAGATACTTGAAACGTCCCCTTAGAATAATTTATACAAGACTGTGCTTAAACTTTCACACAATACTTTTAGCGCAACGCAATCTGACTTTCAAAAATCCCTACAAAAGAATGGCCCTGACTAACATTAAACTATACCTTTCACAAATCACTTACCTCACAAAAATCTTCGTTACTCGAACTACTGCAATACAGCGAGCGCCACTATCGCCAGCTAAATAAAAGATTCAAACTACAGAAGGCACTAACTACTGATAGGCATAGTTAGCAATTGAAAGATGATAATAGAGAACAAACAATGTATTTACCTTAACAGTCATAATATATATAGTAGTTCATAATATCCAGTATTACATATTATCAAAACTCCGCCATCTCTCTCCCCACATCCACCACTGCTGGCGGCTCACCTCTTACTGCGCAACGCTACGCGCTGTTCACATCCAGCTGCCGCTGCCCAACACTACAATGGCAGACAACAATGCAAACTCGCCACAGACTGCACACAGCACAGCCAGTGATTTTCATGTAGAGCGCTACGTAACGTTGCCAATAAGAAAACATAAACAGCCTACATACATAGCCTACTTACATACTGTTTCCAGCATTTCTCATCAATAGTGTAGTTGTATAGTAGTGGATTTCTTTTCGTATATATGCGCAATATGTTACATTTATTTATATTCAGGGTGAACTGCCACAGCCTATACGATTCATCAATTCTCTGCAGGTCATTCTGCAAATCTACACTGCCTTTTGGTGATTCTACATTCTTATAAACGACCGCATCATCTGCAAGGACTCTAGAAGAGCTTCCGTCGCTTTCTACTAGACCATTCATATTCATTGCTTACAGTAAGGCTCCAATCACACTTTCTTGAAATACTTCGGAAATCACCTTTACAACCGTCGATTTTGTTCCGTTAAGAGCGACGTGTTGAGCTCTATCTGCAGGGAACTCTTGAATCGAGTAGAAATTCTGGTCCGATACTCGGTAAGCTCGAATTTTTTTCTTTTCACTAAATGGGAGTGCGGTACGATGTCAAATGTCTTCCTGAACTCAAGAAGCACATCATAAACTTTAGCGCCGTTGTCCACAGAGCTATGGATCTCATGGAGGAACGGAGCGAGCTGAGTTTCGCAAGATCTCTGTTTGCGGAATCCACGTTGATTTTTGTAGAGGATGCTTCCGTTCTGAACAACGTCACCATTCTTGAGCATAAAACGAGTTCCATGATCCTACAACAGATTGCCATCAAGTCTTATAATTCTTTGCATCTGTCTTACGAGCCTAACTGAAAACTGCAACGACCAGCGTTTTTTTACGGTCTCTAGATACCGTTCGTTTGCTCCAGCGATTTGCCATAATCTGCTGCTGCA
Source organism: Schistocerca cancellata (assembly GCF_023864275.1). Taxonomy (NCBI): domain Eukaryota; kingdom Metazoa; phylum Arthropoda; class Insecta; order Orthoptera; family Acrididae; genus Schistocerca; species Schistocerca cancellata. The sequence continues at coordinate 210,276,511 of NC_064634.1, forward strand.
AAGGGAGCATACTACGCCACGCTCCATTTAAATACCTTCAGAAAGGACTTGCTACAACTTAGATATCAATTACATGTTAACAAATTTCCCTCTTTCAGACATCTCCATTTCATAGCCTCTCCACGTCTGTCATTATCAGTTATATTTCGCTGTCCAAATGTCAAAATTCATCTACTCTTTTTAGTGCCTCATCTCTTAGTCTAATTACGTGGGCATCGACTATTTTCCATCACTCTTGTTCTGCTTTTGGTGATGTTCAACTTATAACCACTTTTCGGGAAGCTGTCTATTCCGTTCACCCGCTCTTTTAAGTCCTGTGCCGTCTCTGACAGCACCTCTTTGTCAGCACCTAACCGCAAAAGTTTTATTTCTTCTCTCTGCACTTGGAATCTATTCAGAATTTGAAAAAGTTTATTTCAGTCAATATTATTAAAAACTTTCTCAAAATATAGATATGCTATAATTGTTTGGATGCCTTTCGGCAGTCTGTGTTATGATATACGAGAGTTATTCGAAAAGTAAGTTCTGATCGGTCGCGAAACGGAAACCGCACTGAAAATCAAAAATGTTTTTCTTGCAACAGTTAGCTATATTTTCGAGCTGTTTCCCTAAGCAGTCGCCACTCTGAGCTATACATCTGTTGTAGCGTTGTACCAACTTTCCAATAACCTCATCATAAAAGGAAGCTGCCTATGCTTTCTGTCAATTCTCTACTGTGGCGTGCAGCTTGTGGTCTGTGCTAAAACCTTGTCTTCACAGCCAGCGGTTCATCTGAGTAGAAATAAAAATCAGAGGGAGCTACGTCCGTGTTGTATGGTTGGTGATCAAACACTTGCCATGGAAAACACAGCAGGAGCGTCCCCATTATCCCCGCAGTGTGCGGCCGAGAACTGTCTTGAAGAAGGAAAAACATGACAGTCACGTTGTGTGGGCTGCATGAAATCAGGCAAAATCTTTCACGGGCATCCATACCCTGTTTTTCAGGCATGTTTATGCGCTTACTATGGGATCAGAGCTGAAAAGAGAGACGACGCTATCGACGGGCATACTAGAGACACTGTTCAACGCATCTATGCAGAGCTCCTTCGAATTATCATTGTAGTTTCCATCTCGTGATCGACTGGACCTTACTTTCGGAATAGCCATCGTAAATCATACCGTCTATATTGAATCTCGTGTTCTAAATATCTCGGGACGCAAACTGACTGCTCGTCTGACGTTTGGTCGGATGAGTTGAGCGTGGGCGCAAGCGAGCAGTTCCTCGGCCGCGCAGCAGTGCCCTTGGTGCTGGCCCGACTGCTGCCGGCGCGCCGTAAGGCACGAAATCTCGCACCAGGGCGTGTTGCTTCTGTTCGGTCGTGCTGGCAACAGACCTCACATGGGGGAGTGATGCGTCACATATAGCTTCTCCTTCCCAAGTGGCTCTTCCCGCCTTCCTGTGGTGCCAGACGTCAAACTCGGCATTTCTCAGGCTCGCCCGGAAGTTGCCCTGCGTTAGAAGAGAAAGCTGCGACCCAACCCGATGCAAAAGCGAAGGGTGCGTGGCACAGGGGGAGCTGTGTCCAGGGTGGGGGGGAGGGGGGGAGGGGGGGGCGCGGATTGAGTGGGTCTGCTCTTTGCCGGGGGGGGGGGGGGTGTTGCTCACTCTGTGTGCGACTCCTCTGAGCTGGACAGCTGATGCTCCTCTCCCTCTCTGTGCAGAACACCATGTGCTGTGCATTGCGGCGACCTCTTTTGTCGGCTTGGGATCTCGGCGCGAGTCAGCAAGGACGCTTCGCCGCGCCCGTGGGCAATGGGAACATGTTCTGCCAAACCCAGAGGGTGGTGACATCGCCTGGACCAGGTTATCTGGGTCCAGATCGCTGAACCACTAGGTGACTGGCCCACCACCTGAGTAGGAACAAGTGGCCGCTCCCTCTTCCTACTGCTGGGGACATAACAGATTGCCAGAAAATCAGGAAACACAAGACAGGCGCCCTGTTGTAGCGAACTGAACGGTATTTGTAAAAGAAAACTCTGCACCAGAACAACCAGTACAAGTTAGTGCAGTCAGCAGCACAGATGCTAGCACAATCCTAGGTCAACCCCTAGTCAGACGACTGGAGGTTGGTGCTGTGAGAATCTATCTAAACCCTGAGCACTACATGCAGCTGTCCTGACCATGGCGGTACGACACGTGGTGCGTGTAGGGCAGAAGTGTGGACGTAAAGTCACCTTCTCGGCCATGGAAGCTGTTGATTGAAACAGTTGAAGACTATGAATCTCCCCACTGACTTCGGCATCCTGCGTGACCTTGTGAAGAAGGTTTTTGAAATACGAAATGAAACATTCGATTTAGATGAAATTTACAATCACTCTGTCTTATCTAACGGAAGAACAGGTTTCGATTGGAGTAAGACCTTTCTGGAATCATATGTTCACACATATTTCCCATGACAACAGCAATTCAGATAGGACAATTAAATGCACATGATAGTAGGCTGGTCATGCAGGAGCTTCGGAGGGTGGTGGAGGAGATGAGCCTTGACGTATTCTGTCTACAGGAGCCATTCTCTCTTGCATGGAATGTAGCATTTACTGCTGTAAATTCGGAAGTAGTAAGCTTTGGGAATGACCCGAAGGCCACCATTATAGTAATAAACAAAGCGTTACGAATCACAGTGCTTACACGTCTTTCCGATGATTATTGTAATGTTGTAGAGCTCCAGTAGCCAGTGGGCATCATATATCTAGTGAATATGTACTTTCAGTACGGAACCAATATAGAAGTGTAACTTGATCAACTCGTGCAGGTATCCACATCGCTGAGAGGGGTCAAGATAGTAGTGGTGGCAGACATGAATGCTAAATCCCCCCCCTATGGCATAGTGGCACTCGGAATGAAAGAGGCGGAAAAATGGAGGAGACCATCATCTCCTTACAGTTTCTTACCGCTAACAGACCAGGACCCCCCGCACCTATACTGGCGGAGGAGGCGAAGGCACGAACATCGACATCACGTTAATGTCAGAAAATATTTTTGGCAATATTATAAATTGGATATTCAGAGACAGGGTCACCACAAGTGACCATAACCTAATTACTATCACACTCTCTGAGAAAGTGTGCCGCTGGGAAAAAATAGGGTGGGAAGTGCAGCTCAACTACAATAGAACTGACTGGGAGGGCCTTGCAAGGGAGTTTGACACCCCGACATGGTTGGAAGGTGACTAAGACGTCAACAGACATGGCGAAAAACTGGTGAGTGGACTCACCAGAGTGGTGAAAGCAGCTGTACCAACCACGAGGCTGTAGCGGCCTCTCCGTCCCTATGGTCGGTGGGTCTAGGGCAGATGCGTCAGTCAGTCAGGAGGGCGAGGAGGTAATACCACTGAAGTGTCGTCTGGGAAGAAAAACAACGTTGGTTGCGAATCTATAGAGACGCCAAGGAGCAATTCCAGAAGGAGCTGAGGACAGTTAGGCTCCAGAACTGGGAAAAATACGTGCAGAGCCAATCGGCTATTGATCCCTGGGGCATTCCCTTCTAGATAGTAAGAGAGAAAATCCGGTCGCCACCGTCAGGGATGGGAACCGGATGACGGGATCTTGGCAGGAAACTGCTGAGGATACTGAGGAAGTGGAGGATACTGAGGAGCAACACCTAATTAGGCAGGCAGTTCAGGGAGAATATGCGAACAATAGTGTGGTGTGTCCATTCTCTGCGGAAGAAGTGGCGGCACACATAAAATCATTAAAGAGAGGCAAGGCCCCAGGACCAGACGGCATTGTAGCGGAAGTAGTGCAACACGTCGCTCCTCAACTGGTAACACCTCTGATAAGAATATACAATTAGGCATTGCGCCTTAGGATGTTTCTCTCCATCTGGAAACAGGCCAGTGTAGTGACCATCAGGGCCGCTACATGGCTGTCTCAGGAGCTATTGCATGGAAAGGGAGGACTGGCTATCGTCCCCTAGCGGGAGTGTGGACAAAAAGATTACGAAGGGGTGTCCACAGGGCTCTCTCCTGGGGCCGCTCTTTTGGGACATATATATGGAGCCTCTCCTGGACAGCCTGGAGAACAGTGCAGATGTGGTAGAGGCGATAGCCTACGCGGTGGGCCATAGCAGCGGCCATAGCTGCGAAGATCTAGAACCTACGATTGAAAGGGCAATGACTATACTGACACAGTGATGCCAAACAACAAAAATGAAAATCGCGCCCAACAAATCATCATGCTTATTATTAGAGGGCCAATTGGTCAGAAATCCTACGGTGCAGAGTGTAGGCTCACCAGTTATTCAGTGTCGCGAGACACGATACTTGGGTGTCATTAGAGGCGAAAGATGGAGCTTCGCTCAACACATCGAAGTGGTGACCCAAAGGTCTCTAGAAGCACTGAATAACCTCATCATGATCGGGCACAGGAGATTTCACATACCCCAGAACTGATCAGATTGTATCATAACACCATTTTCACCTCCATCGTGGGTTACAGGTCTGGAGTCAGGGCACACTGGCTCACGAGCTTCGTGCCTGCCATGGCCGTGAGGATGGTGCAGTGCAACATGCTTTTACGTTCGATTGGAGCTTACCGACCATCTCCTGCTGGGGGGGGGGGGGGGGGCAATACTGATTCTCATGGGACTGTGTCCCTTAGACATAAAAATCAGGGAACAGGCAGCTCAGCTGGGTATTGGATCAAAAGAGGAGAAATTGAAAAGACTGAAAATATTCTGGGGGTGCAGATCGGGGATAAATTTGCAATCAGAGAATGAGGGACGAATTGTGGCAAGAACTTTGGGATACAGAAGAGACGGAAAGAAGGACTTGCCAGTTGCCGCCTATCATCAAGGAACGGCTCCAACTTACAGACTTCAAACGCAGCATTTCTGCACTTCCTTGCGGGGCATAGACCATACCCGGCATATCTTTGCCGGTTCGGGAAGAGGGCTACCCCCTCGTGTGACTGTGGTGCTGAAATAGGCACTCCAGGCCACGTGATCTACGAGTGTTCGCTTTTCGATGGCATAGCCACCGAATTAAGACGTCAATTACCAAATAGAGACACCTATCATCTAATCATAAATCCATCCACATTCAGAATCATTGACAGTCATGCCAGCAGGGTATCAGCAAAAGACTTGCAAGAATACCATAGGGAGAATCAATGATTCGTAGAACATAAAATGACGTTCCCACACCTATGTCATTCCGCCAGGGCGTGGACTGGCGGATCGCCGTGACGGTCGCAATCCGCCACGTCTTGGAACAGGAGGAAGGTTCGAAACAATCCCGGACTTCACTCATAGCACACTAATGGTGACTATTAGTGGTTAGGTAGTTTTAAGTAGAATGTACTTTTTTTTAACAGTCTCTAATAGTACCTGCAATGACTTCCAGCTAAGACCAGCCCAGTGCCAGGGGCAGGCCCGCTGGGGTTAGCTCGGTGGGCATGGCCAAAACATAGTAGGTGTCTAGATCTACTGGCACGTTTGTAACGCTGCGGTAGTTAGCTTGCTACGATAGTAAGAATAGTATTTCAGTAGACAGTAACACTTGCCCAAAGCGTAACTTAAATCCTCATATCCTTTAGTAAGTAGAGACTCTGGAACATAGTAACAAATGCTGCTAAGAAAACAATTGTATTGTAGATAATTAAGACCCACTAATGTGTAAGTTGGTGGGCTATCGTGTAAGAATTGTATTGTAGAAAATGAACACCCACTAATGTGTAAGTCGGTGGGTTATCGTGTATCAAAATTATTTGTTGAATAAAGAATTTTTTTAAACTAAAAACAAAATAAACTGACTGCTCCAAGGTCGACTTGCAATTTTTTCTGAATAATTCGTGTTAATATTTTGCAATCAATACTTATGAAACCGAGTTCCAGTAATATTCGCATCTGTCAGCACGTACCTTCTTTGAAATAGCAATTATTCTTCTCGAAGCCTGAGTATACTTCGCCTGTCTGATGTACCTTGCATACAAGGTGGAACGGTTCAGTCATGGCTGTCTCACCAAAGGACCTCAGTAATTATGAGGGAATGACTTCAATTCCAGGCGACTTGTCCCGACTTAGGTCCTCTAAAAATCCATAAAATTCTTCTTGCAGTATTCTTTCTCCCATCTCATCTTCATTTACTTTCCCTTCTCCTTCTTTAATGTCCTAAAGATGTTTTACATAATCCCTCTTATACACTCCTTTTAACTTTTAGCCTTCCCTTCTTAACATGGTATGAGCTTGCAGTTATTTTAAGAGACTGGTTTTACTAATGTGACAAGCCCTTGACTCCAGGGGCTTGACTTTAGGAGCCTTCACTTTTACAATTGACATGCGGGCATACAGACAGTTGCCGACGCATGTCACGTGGAGATAGCTTTGCTGACTGATTGCTGAAGTGAAGTTTTCTTGTCCTTGTAAGGAAGACGGATTTAAATCCGTCTAAACCATGGTAAAGGTTATTTGAAAACAACCATTTATTGCAACTGGTTGCTGTCTTCAAAATATTTTAATGTGTCTTTGTTCTCTCATGTGTGCTTCATTTATTGCATTACAAAGTGCACATAAAATAGTCTTCTACAGATTCTGGAACATTTATGTGATGTGATAGCAGGCTGAGGTTGGAATCAGTTCACCACAGTTATGAAATTGGTCCAATGCTAAAATGCAATGATACGAATCCGAAGTCTTTGGAGCACTCACTAAAACATTAAGCCCTAAATGCTTCATTCAGCGCCCGTTACGTCAACAAACTATCGCTTGAAGAACACTTCCATGTGTGATACAGGATTTGTCTCATTCTTTCAGAGATGAATACAACGGTATCTTTTGCAAGAGCGTGGGCGTACGGAGAAACGCGTCCTGCTGCACCAGTGGTGACCGCTTTTGTGTGTATGACGAGAGAAAGACGTTAGGAGCGGTAAGAAGCACGGCGCTCGCTGTTGCAATCAGAAGAGAGCCGACGATTACTCACGGTTTAGCAGTGAAGTTGGAGTGTCAGCGAAATGCCAGCATGCGGGGCGGCACAGCAAGTGGAACAGGAAACACTGAGGTGGGTCGAGCCGGGAGGAGACCGTTAAATAGTGGAATGTGTCACCGCCCGCGAATACTGTGCAAGAGGGACAAGGGGAAGCAGGATAGCAGAAGACCAGGTCTGCGCTAGTGGCTAACCTCGTGGACGATATTACTGACGATTTAAGCTCAGATTTAACCATTAAAAATCAATATAAGGAAATCCTCAGTGTGAGTTCCTCGAACAGTAATGTAGCATGTATGCGAGAGCTCCTTTTCTGTCCCCAATCTGAACAGTCGCATTCCTCCCCTCGAATCACATTCTTGATTACGGTGGCCATTTACAGTTACCATTCCGCTTCTGCTGGAAAACATCTGGACCATATCTGATTCGTTAAGTGTGGCGTCGGATGTCAACATTCAAGTAATACGGAGTTTATTATTATTTCATTCCGTCACCCGTCACGGACTAGAGTGATATCACAGCGGTGCAACATTCCGCTCATTAGTCACAATACTTTAAGACTATGTAAATAAATTAGAAGTATGGGAAAAGGTACAATATACTGGAGGAAATGGAAAGTGTTACAGCATGAAGCACCAGTCTGATATTTATCAAACTTTATGGATATGTTTAACGCTTATCAAATGAGTGCAATATCCTTCGGAACTGACTTCCTTTATTAATGTTGGTATGAGGTACGATATACACCGGCACACATACACACTATTATTCGTTGTGGCATGGAAGCAAAGAATATGCAAATGATAAATTTCTTGTTAGAGAAACACATGCTGCGACAGTTTATGGCTGACTGGTATGTAAGTATAGATCATCCCGGGTTGGTCTCAGTGGTACTCTTTGGGTAGTAAATCAGGGAAATGGACTGCTTAATCAATGATCAGTGCATTCCACAAGGCGTTTGCGTTGAGTAATCTATTATCCTGCTACAATATAACATTTGATGCTCTGATACTCTAGCAAGTACAGGGAAAAGCTAAGGCGAAATGGCTGCACGAGAAACGTGAAGAAATCTAAATATAATCGTATGTCGGAAGGACAGACTAAGCATAAAGAAAAGTCAAAACATCCTTCGGTGATATTAAAAGCAAGAGTGGTAACATTAAGATTACAATGGGAATCACACTATTAAGTGCAGAGGAGAGGGTGAATATGTGGAAACAGTACTTTGAGGGGCAAGACTTATCTGATGACGTGACAGTGGAAGAAATAGGAGCCGACAGCGAAGAGATAGCGGATCCTGTATTAGAACGAGATACAGAATATAAAAGAGCTTTGGATAGCTTCATATCAAACAGAGCAGAAGGGATCGATAACATTCGATCGGAATTTCTAAAATCGTTGGGAAAATTGGCAACAAAAGGACTATTCACGTTGGTGTGTAGAATGTATGTAATTGGCGAAATACCATCCAACTTTCGGGAAAGCATCAGTCACACATTTTCGAAGATAGCAAGAGCCGACAAGCGCGGGAATTATTGCACAATCAGCTCAACAGCTCATGCATCCAAGATTCTGACAAAAATGATATACAGAAGACCGGAAAAGAAAGCTGCGGCTCTGTTAGATGATGATTAATGGGTCTTTAGGAAATGTAAAGGCACCAGGGAAGTAGTTATGACGTTGCGGTTGATGATGGAAGAAAGACATAAGGATATGTCCGTCTGGAAAACGCATTTGAGAGGGTGAAGTGGTGCACGATGTTCGAAATTATGACAAAAATTGGGGTAGGCTATGGGGAAAGACGCGTAAGGAAAAATCTCATTCAAGGGTTCAGTGCTCGGATGGATGTAAGACAGGGATGTTGACTTTCGCTTATACTGTTCAGCCTATTCATCGAAGAACCAATGATGGAAATAAAATAAACTTTCAAGAGTGGGATTAAAGTTCATGGTGATAGGATGTCAATGATAATACTAGCTGATGACATTGCTATTATCAGTTAAAGTAAAGAGGTATTACAGGATCTGTTGAATGTAATGATTAGTTTAATGCGTACAGAATGTGGATTGAGAGCAAATCGGAAAGAGAGGAAAGTGATCAAAAGTAGCAGAAATAAGAAGAGCGATAAACTAGACGTTAGAACTGAGGATCAGGAAGTAGATGATATCAAAGAATTGTGCTGCCTAGGCACAAAATAACCCATGATGGACGGACCAAGGAGGACATAAAAAGCACTTGTAAAAAGGGCGTTATTGACAAACAGATGTCTACTGGTATCTACAGGGTGTTACAAAAGGGTACGGACATACTTTCAGGAAACATTCCTCACACACAAAGAAAGAAAATATGTTATGTGGACATGTGTCCGGAAACGCTTACTTTCCATGTTAGAGCTCATTTTATTACTTCTCTTCAAATCACATTAATCATGGAATGGAAACACACAGTAACAGAACGTACCAGCGTGACTTCAAACACTTTGTTACAGGAAATGTTCAAAATGTCCTCCGTTAGCGAGGATACATACATCCACCCTCCGTCGCACGGAATCCCTGATGTACCGATGCAGCCCTGGAGAATGACGTATTGTATCACAGCCGTTCACAATACCAGCACGAAGAGTCTCTACATTTGGTACCGGGGTTGCGTAGACAAGAGCTTTCAAATGCCCCCATAAATGAAAGTCAAGAGGATTGAGGTCAGGAGAGCGTGGAGGCCATGGAATTGGTCCGCCTCTACCAATCCATCGGTCACCGAATCTGTTGTTGAGAAGCGTACGAACACTTCGACTGAAATGTGCAGGAGCTCCATCGCGCATGAACCACATGTTGTGTCGTACTTGTAAAGGCACATGTTCTAGCAGCACAGGTAGAGTATCCCGTATGAAATTATGATAACGCGCTCCATTGTGCGTACATGCTGACGAAACTAAAATGAGCTCTAACATGGAAATTAAGCGTTTCCGGACACATGTACACATAACATCTTTTCTTTATTTGTGTGTGAGGAATGTTTCCTGAAAGTTTGGCCGTACCTTTTTGTAACACCCTGTATATAGGCCTAAGTTTGAGAAAGTAATTGCAGAGAATGTACGTTCAGAGCACAGTATAATGCGGTAGTGGAACATGGACTGTGTGAAAGTAGGAGCAGAAGAGAATTGAAGTATTTGAGATTTGGTGCTACAGAAGAAATTTGAAAATTTGGTGGACTGATGAGCTAAGGAATGAGGCGGCTCCCCGCAGAATCGGCGAGGAAAGGAATATATGATGAAAATTGAGTAGAAGAAGGTACAGTATAGTAGGAAATCCGTCAAGATATCGTGGACTAACTTCTGTGCTACTAGAGGGAGGTGTAGAGGGCAAAAACTGTAAAAGACGGAAGTGGTGGCACAGGAGAGAAATTCATGGCAAGCCGCATCAAACCAGTCAGAAGAGAGACAGCTCAAAAAAAGTCCTGGTTTTTCAGGGTATGGCCGGCAGGTGTTGCCGATCGGTTCTAGGCGCTTCAGTTCTAAGTTCTAGGGGACTGATGACTTCCGATGTTAAGTCCCATAGAGCTCAGAGCCATTTCTATGAGGGTGTGATAACAGGGTTTGCCTTGTTCCCACATACAGAGCAGGCGTTCAGTCTCCGTTCAAAAAACAGTAAATCAACGCTGTAATAGCTCCTTGCACCATGATTCCAAGGTATTATGGCCCAGAAGAATCTCTGCTTGCTTTGACATTTCACCAAATCGTCTACAGACATGTTGATCTCGCCGCAACAAACAGAAAACCCATAGCTAAAACTATGGTTTAAAACGATAATATTCACGACGGCCTTTTTTAAGATGTAAGGATAAAATTGTGGAAAAAATGAATCGTGAAAGACCTGTGCAGAGAGGGATACTTCCAGAGAGAAGAAGTCGAGTGGTTCCGGTTTTTTCAGAGGAGAGGTATGAATCGGGCAGTAGGATTGGCATTTGGCAACGTGTGTATTCTCCTAGGACGGATGGTACGAAAATAATGGATTTAAAGTATGCGTAACTAGAAGACAAGGCCAAGATTATGAGGAAGAAAGCGTAGGAGAAAGTGTGAAGCTGAGAAGGGGATATTTTCATTGTAAGGCAGAGTCAGTCTGTTAAAACTTTGTAATTGAGGAGGGAGGGAGGAGAATGTAGAATGAGGTGTAGATTTACTGGAATCTGTAGTTATAGAGGCTGTAGCATACCCGGATTGGAAATTGGAGGGAAAGCACTGGGGTTATTAGAATCGAATTTGCAGGAGTTGTAGGATACTTGAAGGTGATTAGCATGTGTGAGGAGCGGGGAGAGTGGGGAGACGGAGTCAGCCGATAAAAGGTAATTTAGTGGAAAGCATTGTCGATTGCATGGCTTTCAACAATACGGAACTTCTTGTGGATGTAATGCAGAACATGTTGAGGTACAACAGTATGGAACCTGCGGACCAGAGCACCGAGGCATCTGACTAAGCGATTTCATCGAGCTCCTCACTAACAGGCAACGTGTAACAACAGTCAATAACCTCGTCGAAGTATGGTTTGTTGTTGTTGCTGAGGTCTTCAGTCCTGAGACTGGTTTGATGCAGCTCTCCATGCTACTCTATCCTGTGCAAGCTTCTTCATCTCCCAATACCTACTGCAACCTACATCCTTCTGAATCTGCTTAGTGTATTCATCTCTTGGTCTCCCTCTACGATTTTTACCCTCCACGCTGCCCTCCAATACTAAATTGGTGATTCAGAACATGTCCTACCAACCGATCCCTTCTTCTAGTCAATTTGTGCCACAAACTCCCCTTCTCCCCAATTATATTCAATACCTCCTCATTAGTTATATGATCTACCCATCTAATCTTCAGCATTCTTCTGTAGCACCACATTTCGAAAGCTATTCTCTTCTTGTCTAAACTATTTGTCGTCCATGTTTCACTTCCATACATGGCTACACTCCATACAAATACTTTCAGAAACGACTTCCTGACGCTTAAATCAATACCCGATGTTAACAAATTTCTCTTCTTCAGAAACGGTTTCCTTGCCATTGCCAGTCTACATTTTATATCCTCTCTACTTCGACCATCATCAGTTATTTTGCTCCCCAAATAGCAAAACTCCTTTACTACTTTAAGTTTCTCATTTCCTAATCTAATTTCCTCAGCATCACCCGACTTAATTCGACTACATTCCATTATCCTCGTTTTGCTTTTGTTGATATTCATGTTATACCCTCCTTTCAAGACACTATCCATTCCGTTCAACTGCTCTCCCAAGTCCTCTGTTGTCTCTGACAGAATTTCAATGTCATTGGCAAACCTCAAAGTTTTTATTTCTTCTCCATGGATTTTAATACCTACTCCGAACTTTTCTTTTGTTTCCTTTACTGCTTGCTCAATATACATATTGAATAGCATCGGGGAGAGGCTACAACCCTGTCCCACTCCCTTCCCAACCACTGCTTCCCATTCATGTCGCTCGACTCTTATAACTGCCATCTGGTTTCTGTACAAATTGTAAATAGCCTTTCACTCCCTGTATTTTACCCCTGCCACCTTCAGAATTTGAAAGAGAGTATTCCAGTCAACATTGTCAAAAGTTTTCTCTAAGTCTACAAATGCTAGAAACGTAGGTTTGCCTTTCCATAATCTTTCTTCTAAGATACGTCGTAGGGTCAGTTTTACCTCACGTGTTCCAACATTTCTACGGGAACCAAACTGATCTTCCCCGAGGTGAAGTATGGGTACAATGTACTTTTATTTTGTTTCATTAACGTTTTATTTCAGGAACGTTTGAATCATATGCGCTGAGTGTCGAAAACCAGATAATTAGAGCTTTGTATTTCGAAACACATTGCGAATCCTGCTAAGCAGGATTAAACGAAGTTAGATCCTCTGAACTAATATAGATAAAATGTAGAAACCGCTACCTCAAATCATGGATAGCATTAAAATAATTTAGCCAATCTTTTCTTGCGACTGGTACCACGATCAGGAAGTGACTTTGAGCTTCAGACTAAGCAAACTGAAACATCAGTTTACCGTATCTATGTACACTCTCCTCACATCAGTGACAACAATTTACATATATTGTTGTTGTTGTGGTCTTCAGTCCTGAGACTGGTTTGATGCAGCTCTCCATGCTACTCTATCCTGTGCAAGCTTCTTCATCTCCCAGTACCTACTGCAACCTACATCCTTCTGAATCTGCTTAGTGTATTGATCTCTTGGTCTCCCTCTACGATTTTTACCCTCCACGCTGCCCTCCAATGCTAAATTTGTGATCCCTCGATGCCTCAGAACATGTCCTACCAACCGATCCCTTCTTCTAGTCAAGTTGTGCCACAAACTTCTCTTCTCCCCAATCCTGTTCAATACCTCCTCATTAGTTACGTGATCTACCCACCTTATCTTCAGCATTCTTCTGTAGCACCACATTTCGAAAGCTTCTATTCTCTTCTTGTCCAAACTAGTTATCGTCCATGTCTCACTTCCATACATGGCTACACTCCATACAAATACTTTCAGAAACGACTTCCTGACACCTAAATCTATATTCGATGTTAACAAATTTCTCTTCTTGAGAAACGCTTTCCTTGCCATTGCCAGTCTACATTTTATATCCTCTCTACTTCGACCATCATCGGTTATTTTACTCCCTAAATAGCAAAACTCCTTTACTACTTTAAGTGTCTCATTTCCTAATCTAATTCCCTCAGCATCACCCGACTTAATTTGACTACATTCCATTATCCTCGTTTTGCTTTTGTTGATGCTCATCTTATATCCTCCTTTCAAGACACTGTCCATTCCGTTCAACTGCTCTTCCAAGTCCTTTGCTGTCTCTGACAGAATTACAATGTCATCGGCGAACCTCAAAGTTTTTACTTCTTCTCCATGAATTTTAATACCTACTCCGAATTTTTCTTTTGTTTCCTTTACTGCTTGCTCAATATACTTACATATATTATAACCTTCTTATTTAAATGAGTGTTTTAAAAAGTACGACTTCCGCATCATCCACTGCACTATCAGGCTATGATGCTATATGCACATATTGAGTAATCTCTGCATAATCATAATCAGTTAACTTGAAGATTATGTCACAATATGACTTCAGAACGAGTCAGTTTATTTGTACTGTTCTTAATCTCTTAATTTTTCTCAGTAACCTAACGAAATTTATTCGTCACCCTTTACAGTAGGATACACACAGAAAATGAACTTGTAGACAATATTATGATAAACGAAGACGTAAGAAATGAAGATGAGGATGGAGACGTGATACTGCGAGTGTGCACCTGGTTGAAAGAAGGTACAAAGAATCCACGACATTCTTCTATAATTTTTACGGTAACCGAGACAAGCAACCACGGCAAAACTATTCCACTTGGTATACAAGGTATTTGAGATAGTCGAAATTCCAGCAGATTTCAAGTGTGTAAATAATCTCAATTCCACAGAAGGTGGAAGGTGCTAAGTGCGAATAACATGGCACCATCTGTCAAATATGTCGTGACCGAAAAATACTTACACGAATTATGTAAAGAAGAACGGAAATACTTGCACAACCGACTTGTACCTTCACGTTGTCGTGTTGGGAAACGCGATGCATTGCCACTTGTAGATTACGACATAACTGACCCCGTTTACCAGCTTGTACCAAGATGTTTCAATACTCTTCGGTCCAAGAAAATATTGTCTATGCTTCGAACGTCCAATGAGATTATTCTAACCGCATGATAGTCTACCACGTGACGTAAGATGAGTTGAGTTACGTGTGTGAGGAAGTGGCTTCCATATCCTCATAGAGAGGAGACAGTTCTGGTTAGTGCCGGCCGCGGTGGTCTAGCGGTTCTGGCGCTGCAGTCCGGAACCGCGGGACTGCTACGGTCGCAGGTTCGAATCCTGCCTCGGGCATGGGTGTGTGTGATGTCCTTAGGTTAGTTAGGTTTAAGTAGTTCTAAGTTCTAGGGGACTTATGACCTAAGATGTTGAGTCCCATAGTGCTCAGAGCCATTTGAACCATTTGAAGTTCTGGTTAGTATGTGTGCTTACTGGTTGTGGTCCAGCATCTCATTGACGAGTGATTTTTTGCACTGTGGTCAGCCTATATGCTACTGCAATCCGCGATATACGTTGGTGAACTGTTGCCATGAAATGTCAGCGGACGCTGGCGGCTGCGCTTTTCCGCGGATCACGGAACTCGACGGTATCCGTGACACGACGGTACCTTAAAAGAGCAGTCCCTGCAGGGCCTCAGAGACTAGAATGTCGAATATACACGAGCTGTCTACGATCAAATGTACTTAACAAGACAGAGAGCTGCTGAAAACAAGAGGGTGTTATGTGATAAACGTTTTACTTTCGTAACACTCTGAATACGTTGATGATGACTCATATGAGTCGAAACTGGTCAACAGTCGTTCACTCATTTAACGATATCAACATAATAATGAACAAAAACGTACTCTGCTAGAGCTTGACGTTTATTTTGATATGTTTCGAGAAAAACTGCTCATTGATGTTAAACACCAAAACTACGGGCATTTCTTGCTGCTGGCACGGGAGATGTAGACGCACAGTCTGGCTTTATTGCAGTACAATATCTATGTGTTTTGGCCTGTATACCTGCTGCCGAGCTTTCACTATTGTAAACCTATGAAAGAGCCTTCTAGTTATTCCATAGCTCGCTCTTAAACGCCGGTCTGCGCAACCAACAGCATGACATCTGCATATTCCCAGATTACTGTTAACGTTTGCACCAGGCGCCTATATAAAGGCGAAAGCTGTACGTCTCTACTCTTAGACAATGTGGACTGCGGTCTCCTAACACCTTTATAGTGGTCATTTGAAGCAGAAGTGCCAACCACATTCCACAAGTGCAGAATCGCGACTGGTGCGGCGTGTCGGATGAATGAAATGCCAACAGGAACAGCTCATAGTGGAAGGTCAGACGCGAGTAGGTGGAAGAGGTCATGGGGAGGGGGAAATGGGGGAGGGGTTGCCATAGCGACAGCGCGTGTTACGACTCATTTGGACGCCGTACCGTGGCAAAGTTGCGTGCAATCGGGAGTGGCCTTCGCGGGTGGAAGGCGAACTCCGCTTCAAGGACCTCCGAGAGCAGTGTTTTAAGGACGCCTCTACGTGCTCAATGATCATTTCCCATTCACTACACGTGACTTTTTCCGAGATGAGCAATTACCAAAAAATCGAATTATGTAGTGGGAAGATGAAACGCTATCTCCGTATTGTGACAATTGTTGATTCAAACCAAGACGTTCTGTTTTCATGGTGAACAATTATCTGGAAGACTTTTGTTGAGACAGAGCACTAACTAGGCTTGAAAGGAACTGACGCTGCGCCTGAAGTTAATTCCTTGTTATGGTAGTCTTTTCTGGGGAACAAATGCAAAAATATATGAACAGTCTTTTCAAACTGAAGGAATGGAACACAGGAATAACCACCAAACGTATTGAACCACCTGTTCAACATATTGTTGATTTCAACTACATCATCTAATCACATCAGTTACGTACACAAAAATAACCTTAATAATTACTGAATAAATTGCCATATGCATGACCATGCAATGAAACATAGACTCAACCAATACATACTACGAAAGAACAAGCAAAAAAGCAAGAGAAAAGCAAAAAAGAAATATTGAGCACTACATGGTGTACAGCGATGGATTACTGAGGTAGTAGAGAATTGGGGTTTGAAAAAAAATATTGCGGAAGTAGATAATAGAAAACATCTCCGTAGATTCACATGACATATTCGCAGTACAACTTTTTTTCATTTCTTTTCTCTTTTCGTTCCTGTAAGACCTTACACCAAATGCCTTGCACCGTATAAAACTAATAGCTTATTTTCTTTCTCATCTCAACACCTTACTCATTACGTGGAGATGCGGACACTGTTCTACAAGGAAGCAGGTGGAAAATTGAGGTACACAAAATGGGAAACAAATATCGTCACAGTGGTCCTCATGCCATTTGATAGGGTTTGTAAAGTGAAATTTTGAAATAATGTATGTTTAATATGTGCAATTATTGCCTCCGCGAAATGAATGAACACTGCAATTACACTATTAAATAACTTATCTGAGAGAGGGTACGTTTGTGATAAATCTAATGGAGATGCGCTATTTTAAACAGCGTGGTTGAGGAGGCTCCTAACTCACCCGGATGATTCTGATTTAAGTGTTTGATGGTTTCCTTAAATTACTCCAGGAAAATGCAGTAATGTTTCCTGGTATACTGTCATGACCCTCCATCTGTACCATCCTCCTCAAACTAGACCTGTAAATGTGTAAACACCTCTATAGATAAATTATGTATTTTTCTTCTTCTTAAATTTTAATTACATTAGATGCGCCATTTCCTGCTGAAAGTCATTCTCAGATGAATAAAACTGCCGCTATCGACAGGGGATCTCAAGTTGATGCCGTATTTCTAGATTTCCGGAAAGCTTTTGACGCCGTTCCTCATGATCGACTTCTAATCAAGCTGCGGGCCTATGGGGTATCGTCTCAGTTGTGCGACTGGATTCGTGATTTCCTGTCAGAAAGGTCGCAGTTCGTAGTAATAGACGGCAAATCATCGAGTAAAACTGAAGTGATATCAGGTGTTCCCCAGGGAAGCGTCCTGGGACCTCTGCTGTTCCTGATCTATATAAATGACCTGGGTGACAATCTGAGCAGTTCTCTTAGGTTGTTCACAGATGATGCTGTAATTTACCGTCTAGTAAGGTCATCCGAAGACCAGTATCAGTTGCAAAGCGATTTAGAAAAGATTGCTGTATGGTGTGGCAGGTAGCAGTTGACGCTAAATAATGAAAAGTGTGAGGTGATCCACATGAGTTCCAAAAGAAATCCGTTGGAATTCGATTACTCGATAAATAGTACAATTCTCAAGGCTGTCAATTCAACTAAGTGCCTGGGTGTTAAAATTACGAACAACTTCAGTTGGAAAGACCACATAGAAAATATTGTGGGGAAGGCGAGCCAAAGGTTGCGTTTCATTGGCAGGACACTTAGAAGATGCAACAAGTCCACTAAAGAGACAGCTTGCACTACACTCGTTCGACCTCTGTTAGAATATTGCTGCGCGGTGTGGGATCCTTACCAGGTGGGATTGACGGAGGACATCGAAAGGGTGCAAAAAAGGGCAGCTCGTTTTGTATTATCACGTAATAGTGGAGAGAGTGTGGCAGACATGATACGCGAGTTGGGGTGGAAGTCATTAAAGCAAAGACGTTTTTCAACGCGAAGAGATCTATTTACGAAATTTCAGTCACCAACTTTCTCTTCCGAATGCGAAAATATTTTGTTGAGCTCAACCTACATGGGTAGGAATGATCATCAAAATAAAATAAGAGAAATCAGAGCTCGAACAGAAAGGTTTAGGTGTTCGTTTTTTCTGCGCGCCGTTCGGGAGTGGAATGGTAGAGAGATAGTATGATTGTGGTTCGATGAACCCTCTACCAAGCACTTAAATGTGAATTGCAGAGTAGTCATGTAGATGTAGATGTACTATTATTACTACTGGATTTATACAGAAATAGTATTTTAGAAATGACACACAATTTTCCGCATAGCATGTTGTCAAATATACACATTCCAAAAACGTTTTGCATCCGAGAGATACGGAACCTGTACAGAAAATTGTAATAGCGATCAACATAAACATTATTTCCGCCCTTTTTACTGCTTATGAAAACCACACATTTCATGTGGTACCACCATACACTGTGACTTTTAGAGGTGGTGGTCCAGATTTCTGCACACACCAGTACCTCAACTATTTGCTGTATGTGATCCAAACTCTATCTTCTTATCCACTTTTTACCCTCTACACCTCCACCTAATACCACTTCTGTGATGTCGTAACAGATGTGATACCATTCGGTCCCTTCTTCTTGTTCGTGTTTTCACTTTTCTCTCCGATTCTGCCGAGAACCTCCTCATTTCTTACCTTATGAGTCCACATAATTTTCAACATTCCTGTATAGCACCACATCTCAAATGCTTCGATTCTCTTTTGTTCGAGTTTTACCACATCCCATGTTTCGCTACCATATAATTCTGTGGTCCAAAAGTATATTCTCCTAAATTTCTTCCTCAAATTAATGCTTATGTTTGATATTAGTAGCCTTATCTTGGCCACGAATGCCCTATTGGCCGCCATTGCTAGTCTACTTTTGATGTTCTCCTTGCTCCGTGCGTCATTGGTTATTTTACTACCTAGGTAGAAGAATTACTGAACTTCATGTACTTCATGACTATCAATTATGATGTTAAGTTTCTCGCGGTTCTCATTTCTGCTATTTCTCATTACTTCCATCTTTTTTTAGATTTACATTCAATCCATATTCTGTACTCATTATACACTTCATTAATTAACAGATCCTGTAATTTCTTTTCACTTTCACAGTGTCATCAGCTATTCTTATCATTGATACCCTTTCACCATGAATATTCTTTCACTCCTGAAACTATATCTCCATCGTTGCTTCTTCGATTAACAGATTCAGCAGTAGGAGCGAGAGATTACATCCCTATCTTACACCCTTTTTAATCCGAACATCGTTCTTGGTCTTCCAGTCTTTATAGTTCCCTCTTGGCTCTTGTACGTATTGTATATTACCCGTCTCTCGCTGCACCTTAACCCTGTTTTTCTCAGAATTTCAAACGCCTTGCATCACTTGAAACTGGCGAATGCTTTTTCCAGATCGACACATCTTGTGAACGTGTCTTAATTTTATTTGTCTTGCTTCCATTATCAGCCGCAATGAGTAATGTCAGAACTACCTTTCTGGTGCCTTTACTTTCCTAAAGCCAAACTCATCGTCATCTGACATATCCTCGATTTTCTTTTCCGTTCTTTTGTATATTTTTCTTGTCAGCATCTTGGATGCATGAGCTGTTAAGCTGATTGTACGATAATTCTTACACTTGTCAGCTCTTACAGTCTTCGGAATTGTGTGGATGATGTTTTTTCGAAAGTCACATGATATATCGCCAGACATCTACACACCAACGTGAATATTCGTTTGTTTCCACTTTCCCCAATGAATTTAGTAATTCAATAGAATGTTATCTATCTTCTGTCTTATTTGACCTGAAGTCTTCCAAAGCTCTTTTAAAATCTGATTCTAATGCTGGGTCCCCTATCTCTTTTATATCTACTTCTGTTTATTCTTGTATGACGACGTCACACAGGTCTTCAAAGGACCTGTTTCTCGTATCCACATTCTTCTCTACCTTTAACAGTGGCATTCCAATCGCACTCCTAGTGTTACCGCCCTTGCTTTTATTTTTACTAAAGGAACTTTTACTTTTCTGTATGCTGAGTCAGTCCTTCCGTCAATTTCGATTTCTTTACATATTTCATGCAGCCGTTTCGCCCACCTGCCCTGCATTTCCGACTTATTTATTTGCTAGTACACTTGTATTTATTTGTTCCTCACTTGCCCTGAACTTGTTTCTACTTCCTCCTTCTACTGATCAGCTGAAGCATTTCTTGTGTTACCCATGGTTTCTTTGCAATTATTTTTTCTTAGCATTTGTGATTTCCGCATTTGAAGATGTCCACTCCTCTTCAACCGAAATGCCTACCGAGCTATTCATTATCATAGTATCTATAGCCTCAGAGAACTTCAAACATATCTCTTCATTTCTCAGTACATCTACATCTACATTTATACTCCGCAAGCCACCCAACGGTGTGTGGCGGAGGGCACTTTACGTGCCACTGTCATTATCTCCCTTTCCTGTTCCAGTCGCGTATGGTTCGCGGGAAGAACGACTGTCTGAAAGCCTCTGTGCGCGCTCTAATCTCTCTAATTTTACATTCGTGATCTCCTCGGGAGGTATAAGTAGGGGGAAGCAATATATTCGATACCTCATCCAGAAACGCACCCTCTCGAAACCTGGCGAGCAAGCTACACCGCGATGCAGAGCGCCTCTCTTGCAGAGTCTGCCACTTGAGTTTGTTAAACATCTCCGTAACGCTATCGCGGTTACCAAATAACCCTGTGACGAAACGCGCCGCTCTTCTTTGGATCTTCTCTATCTCCTCCGTCAACCCGATCTGGTACGGATCCCACACTGATGAGCAATACTCAAGTATAGGTCGAACGAGTGTTTTGTAAGCCACCTCCTTTGTTGATGGACTACATTTTCTAAGGACTCTCCCAATGAATCTCAACCTGGTACCCGCCTTACCAACAATTAATTTTATATGATCATTCCACTTCAAATCGTTCCGCACGCATACTCCCAGATATTTTACAGAAGTAACTGCTACCAGTGTTTGTTCCGCTATCATATAATCATACAATAAAGGATCCTTCTTTCTATGTATTCGCAATACATTACATTTGTCTATGTTAAGGGTCAGTTGCCACTCCCTGCACCAAGTGCCTATCCGCTGCAGATCTTCCTGCATTTCGCTACAATTTTCTAATGCTGCAACTTCTCTGTATACTACAGCATCATCCGCGAAAAGCCGCATGGAACTTCCGACACTATCTACTAGGTCATTTATATATATTGTGAAAAGCAATGGTCCCATAACACTCCCCTGTGGCACGCCAGAGGTTACTTTAACGTCTGTAGATGTCTCTCCATTGAGAACAACATGCTGTGTTCTGTTTGCTAAAAACTCTTCAATCCAGCCACACAGCTGGTCTGATATTCCGTAGGCTCTTACTTTGTTTATCAGACGACAGTGCGGAACTGTATCGAACGCCTTCCGGAAGTCAAGGAAAATGGCATCTACCTGGGAGCCTGTATCTAATATTTTCTGGGTTTCATGAACAAATAATGCGAGTTGGGTTTCACACGATCGCTGTTTCCGGAATCCATGTTGATTCCTACATAGTAGATTCTGAGTTTCCAAAAACGACATGATACTCGAGCAAAAGACATGTTCTAAAATTCTACAACAGATCGACGTCAGAGAGATAGGTCTATAGTTTTGCGCATCTGCTCGACGACCCTTCTTGAAGACTGGGACTACCTGTGCTCTTTTCCAATCATTTGGAACCTTCTGTTCCTCTAGAGACTTGCGGTACACGGCTGTTAGAAGGGGGGCAAGTTCTTTCGCGTACTCTGTGTAGAATCGAATTGGTATCCCGTCAGGTCCAGTGGACTTTCCTCTGTTGAGTGATTCCAGTTGCTTTTCTATTCCTTGGACACTTATTTCAATGTCAGCCATTTTTTCATTGGTGCGAGGATTTAGAGAAGGAACTGCAGTGCGGTCTTCCTCTGTGAAACAGCTTTGGAAAAAGGTGTTTAGTATTTCAGCTTTACGCTTGTCATCCTCTGTTTCAATGCCATCATCATCCCAGAGTGTCTGGACATGATGTTTCGAGCCACTTACTGATTTAACGTAAGACCAGAACTTCCTAGGATTTTCTGTCAAGTCGGTACCTAGTATTTTACTTTCGAATTCACTGAACGCTTCACGCATAGCCCTCCTTACGCTAACTTTGACATCGTTTAGCTTCTGTTTGTCTGAGAGGTTTTGGCTGCGTTTAAACTTGGAGTGAAGCTCTCTTTGCTTTCGCAGCAGTTTCCTAACTTTGTTGTTGTACCACGGTGGGTTTTTCCCGTCCCTCACAGTTTTGCTCGGCACGTACCTGTCTAAAACGCATTTAACGGTTGCCTTGAACTTTTTCCATAAACACTCAACATTGTCAGTGTCGGAACAGAAATTTTCGTTTTGATCTGTTAGGTAGTCTGAAATCTGCCTTCTATTACTCTTGCTAAACAGATAAACCTTCCTCCCTTTTTTTATATTCCTATTAACTTCCATATTCAGGGATGCTGCAACGGCCTTATGATCACTGATTCCCTGTTCTGCACTTACAGAGTCGAAAAGTTCGGGTCTGTTTGTTATCAGTAGGTCCAAGATGTTATCTCCACGAGTCGGTTCTCTGTTTAATTGCTCGAGGTAATTTTCGGATAGTGCACTCAGTATAATGTCACTCGATGCTCTGTCCCTACCACCCGTCCTAAACATCTGAGTGTCCCAGTCTATATCTGGTAAATAGAAATCTCCACCTAAGACCATAACATGCTGAGAAAATTTATGTGAAATGTATTCCAAATTTTCTCTCAGTTGTTCTGCCACTAATGCTGCTGAGTCGGGGGGTCGGTAAAAGGAGCCAATTATTAACCTTGCTCGGTTGTTGAGTGTAACCTCCACCCATAATAATTCACAGGAACTATCCACTTCTACTTCACTACAGGATAAACTACTACTAACAGCGACGAACACTCAACGCGCTGATGCCGTTGAGTGCCGTTGAGATACTTCCCTATTCCACTTCTTTGCACACTTATTCTTCCTGGTTAGTCTCTTAAACGTCATTCGACTCTTTATCACTACTAATTTGTGGTCTGAATCTATATATGCCCCTCGGTACGCCTTGAAATCCAGTATCTGATGTCAGGATCTCTGCCCGACCATGATGTAATCAAACTGGAATCTTCTCGTATCTTCTAGCAATTTCAATTATGCGTTCTTCTCTTGTTATTCTTGAAAAGAATATTCTTTATTACTAGCTGAAATTTATTGCAGAACTCAATTAGTCTTTCTCCTCTCTCATTGATAGTGTAAAGCCCATACTCTCCAGAACCATTTTGTTCTAATTATTCTCTACAATCGTATTCCAGTCATCCATGACTAGTAGATTTTCGTTTCCCTTTACGTACTGAATTTCCTGTTGAATATCCTCACACACTTTGTTTATCTCTTATTTTTGGCTTGCGACGTAGGCATGTATTCCTGAACTATTGTTGTCGGTGTTGGTTTGTTGTCGATTCTGTTGAGAATAGCCCTATCACTGAACTGTTCACAGTAACTAAGTCTTTGCCTTTCCTTGCTATTCTGAACGGATCCTACTACCGTTATACCATTTTCTGCTGCTGTTGATATTATTACTCTACACTCATCTGACCAGAAATCCTAGTCTTCTTTCCATTTAATTTTACTGACCCCTCACATCTAGATTGAGCCTTATCATTCCATTTTCAGATTTCTAGCTTCCCTACCACGTTCAAACTTCTGACGTTCCACGCCTCGAGTCATAGAGCGCTACCCTTACGTCACATCTCACGAACTGAAAACTCTAAATTGGCAATGGCTCCTCTCCATGATTTCCATGCTGATCAATACAACGAATGCTCCACCAAAGGTGAAAACAGAGTCATATCCACGTACAAGAACTTCAGATGAAAATCGGTGACTGAAAGTCGACAGTGATGAACAGTGATCGTAAACTTACGATTAAGAAGCTCTTTACAATGAGGCAAAAAACGCTTCATGACACAAACGATGCCATTCCAAATCGTCTTTCCGCGAAGACATTGTAAGGAATTTCATCTTACAGACATTTCGAGAGAAATGTACGCAAGGATATCATACTCAATGTAATGTTCAAAGATAATGAGTTATAATGGAGGAAGAGTCGCCAACAGTGGACTGAGGAAAACTGCACGCACATAGTCGGGTAAGACTATGAAATATTCATGAAACTATATCCATCGTAGATCTCTGACTTCAAGGACAAACGCGTTCAGCTGGTGGTACAGTCAGAGGTAGACTTTGTGATGCTGCAGGGCGTCCCAGCTATCCCAAGGCAAGTGCTGCGGTTCAGTTTACACTAAACGCTTAATGGGCTATATTTCGTTCCTTGACAATCTGGTTTTGCTGTTTTACTGCAGTCTCAAAGAGGGTAATAACACTATCGTTGTGATGAAACTGTGATTGATCGAAGTCAAATGCTTTTACATATACGGTCTGGCGCCCTAAGATTCCAGATTAGCTAACGTTGAAAATCTACAAAAACTAGGTATAGCGTCTTAAAACTCAGCAAATGCTTCCCTTGAAAGCTGTAGCGAGGTTGTTTAAGCATACATTTAACAGTAAAGATGTTCAGAAAACTTAGAAATATACAAATTTGCTGTTGGTAAAAACTGAAGTGGGCTCCTGCAAAGAAAATATTTCACTCTACTTCAGAAACTATATTTACATGGCAGATCGAAGCAAGCAGGACATAAGAAGCAAATTGGCAAAACAAAATAATCAGTAGTTCTATAGATGACGGTCGTAGTCCGGGAACGTACATATTGATCAAGACAAGGTAAGGTAGTGAAACAGGCCTATTGAAAAAAAAAGAAAGGTAAAGGAAGTAGATAAAATTTGGTGACACAATAAGGTATTAAAATTATGTGGAAAAATTCAATATCCAAATGGAGTAGTTACTCAACAAAAACAACGAGTCGAGGGACGAAGCCGGTGGTCAGCCTTAACAAAAGTAGGAACAAAGCGAGGCGATAGGTGCTAAGGCATTCATGAGCAGTTCGGAAGAAGTGAAGATGAAAATCAGACAGAGGTCCGAATGTGTGTTCACTGGCGTCTTCACCATTTCACCAAACTCTTATTGTCAATGACGAAAGGTAAGTACTCAAGGAATATAATTACAACGACACGAATTTCGCTAGCCACATACTTGGAAGTTACTAAGAAACGGGATTCCCCATAATAATATAGAAATGCGCGCTACTACGTAAAAGTGAGAGCTGTTTTTGTACAGGTTTTTACTCTGTTATGTTAAACAGGACCCAACCTCTCTCTCCACCCTCCAAGCCATTGGTAACACTCCGCTGAAGTCAAATCATATTTCTCCCACACGAGAGCCTGTGCTGCACCGTAAGTACTGCTTGACGCACCACATAGCTGATGTGACATCTGAGAGATAGTTAGTTCGTTAGTTACATGTTCAAGGACGATTTCAACGTATGCGTGGTTAGTGTTAACATTACTTTTTAGTCCTGCTCATGCAGTTACACTTTAAAACAAGTTTTCTGTTTTGTTTTTCATGCTACTGGATTTTAAATAGAAATTCATCCATGAAACGGAATGAGTTTTCCAGGGGAAATGATGTTTTGTTAGATTTAAAACTTGCTTTGCAGCCTGCCAGAAATTTTACATTATTGGACAAACGCCAGCCGTTTTGACCGACCGGTTCTAGGCGCTTCAGGTTGGAACCGCGCTGCTGCTACGGTCGCAGATTCGAATACTGCCTCTGGCATGGATGTGTGTTGTTCTTGGGTTACTTAGGTTTAAGTAGTTCTACGTCTAGGGGACTGATGACCTCAGATATTAAGTCCCATAGTGCTTAGAGCCATTTGAACCATTTTATTGGACAAATAAGCAAAAACTTTTTGCGGCATATTGAACTCCTTACTGAGCCTCTGGGCCAAAAGATGACAATAGGACATGCAACAGTCCAATGAAACATCACTCAAAGAATTTTTTGTCCTACACTGTTGCAGTGGGCTGTACAGAAATCTGCACATCAATCAGATGATAACTGATCCTTCTGTTTCAGGTGCTTACTATGTGTCTTTTTCAATTGAAAAGACTCTAAATAAGATGTGCTCGAGTGGCCTTCCTGTTCTTGTACTACTTGAACTATTATGCGAATTATATGCATCTCAAAGGCCTTTTGCGGATGCTGAGCCTTGTGAAGTCTGTTGTATGAAACTCTGCACCCTGACAGAGGATTCTGTTGCATGGTAGTTTATGCCCAAACTGTCTCACAACCTATTTCGTAATGTAATCTGCGCGTCCAAATAGTGCAGTCAATTATTTAACGCAGCGGGAAAACTGCAGGCAGTATTCACTATTGGCAGTGACTGCACAGCTAATTACTTCTGCTTCTCTTTTCCTTTTATTATCCGTAGGGAGACTTGTCATTTTCTGCAGCCTTGGAAGCTTTCTTTAGGTGGCTCATGACATGGAAGTTAGAAAGACCACAGCGTCGTAAATTTGCTTGGCACTGAAAGAAGCCCTCGAGCAGGTAAGGAATAGGGAAGTTACAGTGTGCCATCTTCGCACAGCGGACATAGGAGGATGAGCTGCGTTCCATAAATTTGCATTGTGTGAGACGGTAGAAGGAATCCTTTTTGTTGCAAAAGTCTGAAAAGCAGGCGAAGCACTCAGAACTTCACCGTATGGGATCGGTCATTTTCTGCAGCTGAGCGAAGAAGGAATGTTGATTTAAATCTGAGTAAGAGGGAATTTGATTGGATCACAATTATTACTTTGGTGGAAGGTGTGCTTTCCAGTGTGTTTCCACATAAAAAGCTTCTGGTTGGCCGGGATGGGAAACCTGTCACGTAATTGAAGAGATTTTCTGCCTTCCTTCCAGTGTCACACCATGACTAGTAGGAATTTGTGAAACTTTTTATAAAATTAGTAATGTTCAGAACTCACAAGGTCTGCTGGAAACGGCCAGCGAGATTCCTACGCTGGGAGAAACAGCGGTTCGCGGAGTAAAATCCGGAAATACTTGCCTCAGGATACTAAAGACTAGAATTCCTCCAAGTTGTTGCAGAGTACTGGGGACTCGGATGTTTTCGGTTTAGAGGAGCGTATAGAGGTCGAGTTAGAATTTCAAGCAGCTATTGCAACCGTCTTCCACACACATTCCGTAGTGGTAAAGAAGAGCTGTTAATGCAATCACTGGGCCGAGGGGGACACAAAGCTAGATAAGTTACATCAGCGTTTAAGTGCTCTGTTTTAAGATTTTCAGCCAACTAGTTGTAGCTATCGTTCTAGGCGCGCAGTCCGGAACCGCGCGACTGCTACGGTCGCAGGTTCGAATCCTGCCTCGGGCATGGATGTGTGTGATGTCCTTAGGTTAATTAGGTTTAAGTAGTTCTAAGTTCTAGGGGACTGATGACCACAGATGTTAAGTCCCATAGTGCTCAGAGCCATTTTGTAGCTATCGTGAACTTTGATGAATCTGTTGGCATTCATACTTCCTTTTTCAGTATTTTTTCTTCAAATCACTAACCATTTTTGCAGTCACTGGCCATATCCGCCATATAGTTTCGCATTATGCTTTTATGTGTCCACCCATCTCTTACAAGGCTACAGATCATGATCACAATCTTTTGCCCATTATTACATCTTCATATAACTGGTTCAGTAGCTAAATTATTTAATTTCATTTCTTATGATAATAAATCAAATTGCTAATTTCCTTTGCTAACTGGATAAGCCCCTACGTATATGTCCGTGTGAGGCGTAGTGCACATACTTTCTTCGGGCTACCCCTATCAGTTTACATGTAATAAGATGTTATCCATTCAGAACATTATTTATCTTAATTCTGTATGACTTTATGAAATGAAATGTCGTGTGACGAGGGCCTCCCGTCGGGTAGACCGTTCGCCTGGTGCAAGTCTTTCGATTTGACGCCACTTCGGCGACTTGCGCGTCGATGGGGATGAAATGATGATGATTAGGACAACACCCAGTCCCTGAGCAGAGAAAATCTGCGACCCCCCCGGGAATCGAACCCGGGCCCTTAGGATTGACAGTCTGTCGCGCTGACCACTCAGCTACCGGGGGCGGACTATGACTTTATGGGGAGATTATTCCCTTTCCTGTACATCACCTGAGATTGGACTTGTGGCATCTTTAGGGTATAGTAACCAGCTCAATTGATACACTATATGATCAAAAGTATCCGGACACCTGGCTGAAAATGACTTACAAGTTCGTAGCAACGTGCATCGGTAATGGTGGAATTCAACATGGTGTTGACCCACGCTTAGCCTTGATGACAGCTTCCTCTCTCGCAGGCATTCGTCCAGTCAGGTGCTGGAAGGTTTCTTGGTGAAAGACAGCCCATTCTTCACGGAGTGCTGCACTCAGGAGACGTATTGATGTCGGTCGGTTAGGCCTGGGACGAAGTTGGTGTTCCAAAACATCACAGTGGTCTTTATAGGATTCAGGTCAGGACACTGTTCAGGCCAGTCCATTGCAGCGATGTTATTGTAGTGTAACCACTCCGCCACAGGCCGTGCATTATGAACAGGTGCTCGATCGTGTTGAAAGATAAAAATACAATCGCCATCTCCGAATTGCTCTTCAACAGTGGCAAGCAAGAAGGTGCTTAAAACATCAACAGGCCTGTGCTGTGATACTGGCACGCAAAACAACAAGGGGTGCACGGCCCCCTCCATGAAAAACACGACCATGCCATAACACCACTGCCTCCGAATTTTACTGTTGGCACTACACATGCTGGCAGATGACGTTCAACGGGCATCCGCCATACCCATACTCTGCCATCGGATCACCACTTCGTGGAATGTGATTCGTCACTGCACACAACGTATTTCTACTGTTTAATCGTCCAATGTTTACGCTCCTTACACCAAGTGAGGCGGCGTTTGGCATTTAATGGCGTGATGTGTGGCTTATGAGCAGCCGCTCGACCATGAAATCCATGTTTTCTCACCTCCCGCCTAACTGTCATAGTACTTGCAGTGGATCTTGATGCAGTTTGGAATTCCTGTGTGATGGTTTGCATATATGTCTGCCTATTACACATTACGATCCTCTTCAACTGTCAGCGGCCTCAGTCAGTCAACAGACGAGGTCGGCCTGTACGCTTTTGTGCTGTACGTATCTCTTCAGGTTTTCACTTCACAATCACATCTGAAACAGTGGAGCTAGGGCTGTTTAGGAGTGTGGAAATCTCGCGTACAGACGTATAACACAAGTGACACCCAATCACCAGACCACGTTCGAAGACCGTGAGTTCCGTGGAGCGCCCAATTCTGCTCTCTCACGATGTCTAATGACTACTGAGGTCGCTGATACGGGGCATCTGGCAGTAGGTGGCAGCACGATTGACCTAATACGAAAAACGTATGTTTTTGGGGTTGTCCGGATACTTTTGATCACATAGTGTACCTTACAGTTGGTGATACTGCTGAGTCAGTGCCTACTGCGACAGCGACAAAACACCCTTTTCCGAGCGCACCAGCCTTTCGCCTTAATAATGTAGTAGTCATCATAGCATGGCTTTTCTTTCGTGACTCTTTATCCCCAAGAGATATTTAGATATGTCGATATATATTTAGCAACCAGTGAAATCACTTTGGAATAGATGTTTCTTGTGAGATGCTGATCGTGTCATACATTTCAGTGGTTTTGGTATCAGTCTAGGTTATTAGTAGTTAAATCGGTGCAACGGTGTTTCATATTTAATATTGAAGACGTACTCCTCTTTATTTATTAATGCCTCTTTTCCACATAGTAATTCTTCCCTCACATCTTATAAAATGATATTAGTCGTCCTGAAAGGACTGACAGTTTTCAACCCATTAATTCTATGTTTTAATTACAATATAGAGTAATTCACAAATACCCAGACATAAATGTTACCAGGCTGTGAAATGAAGCTACTACCAGTCCTAGGCAAATATGAAAAAGGAAAACTTATCCTTGCATTGTCTCATCGACTAATGTTCCAGATATCGGGATAGATCGATAATACCCCGCAGCCACTTTCTAGAGGAATGCAAAGAATTTAGATGCAAATACTCAGGAAATAAACTAACGGATAAATACTATACACAAATTTACCCCAGCTGAGTAGAAGAATTTTACATACTGAAGATGTCACATAAGAGGAAGCTTTATGAACTAAACTTCGTTTTGTCGAGAGTTCGTACCGTAACTGTAGTACACAGGTGGTCGACGGCTCCGCAAAAATCTTAAGAGACTCTAAGGGCATCGAGTAGAGAGCTGAACCGATACCATCAATTTCCTGCCGTAAGGCTGGAGATAAAGATCTCAATGCACAAGAAACTAAGCGGATCAAAACTGCCGAAGAAAATTATACGTTATTATTATATTACTTCGCCCGCTTACGCACTGAAGAAGTGCGCAACTTTCATGTTACACCTTTATAAGCCGAATCGCTCTTTAGTACCAAAATAGCGTATCGTCATGGTATCTCGCCGAAGATTTAAATTTGTTTCAGCAGTTGTCACTGCCATTTTCTTTTATAGACTACCAGTAGGTTGTTCCATAATCAGTGGTCAGAGAATGAATGTTCATTTGAGTGTTTACATTTATAGCCGTTATTATCGACAGCAGTCTTAATATAAAATGATGACTTCTTAAATATTATGATTTCCTAGTTACGAATAGGAACACTACATGATATATTTGGACAATTATCTGCTGCGCCATGTTTCAAATTACCCAGAGAACACGTAGCACAGGTGCTAAGCGTTTGGGGCCGGCCGGGGTGGCCGAGTGGTTCTAGGCGCTACAGTCTGGAACCGCGCGACCGCTACGGACGCAGGTTCAAATCCTGCCTTGGGCACGGATGTGTGTGATGTCCTTAGGTTA
Source organism: Schistocerca cancellata (assembly GCF_023864275.1). Classification (NCBI taxonomy): domain Eukaryota; kingdom Metazoa; phylum Arthropoda; class Insecta; order Orthoptera; family Acrididae; genus Schistocerca; species Schistocerca cancellata. The sequence continues at coordinate 210,307,703 of NC_064634.1, forward strand.
GTTAGGTTTAAGTATTTCTAAGTTCTAGGGGACTGATGACCTTAGAAATTAAGTCCCATAGTGCTCAGAGCCATTTGAACCATTTTGCTAAGCTTTTGTAAGAGAGTATTTGAAAAATAGTTTTCCATTGTCCGTTAGTAAATTACAATTGTTATCATGTGTGTTCGAGAGAATGTCATGATTGACTCATAGTGCAAGTCCCGTCTCCGGCCATCCTGATTTAGGTTTTCCGTGATTTCCCTAAATCGCTTCAGGCAAATGCCGGGATGGTTCCTTTGAAAGGGCACGGCCGATTTCCTATCCCATCCTTCCCTCACCCGAGCTTGCGCTCCGTCTCTAATGACCTCGTTGTCGACGGGACGTTAAACACTAATATCCTCCTCCTCCCTCATAGCGCAAGGAGAGAATGTACAAGAACGTCGACCGCTGACTGGAAAAGGCAGTGGATACAGTATTCCAAGATATAACCATCATCTGCAAGATAAAACACAAATAGAATGCTCCAGATGTTCAGATAGTTTAATGGATCTTAGGGGTGTTATGGATGTTCTAATTTCACATGGAACATCCATAAAATTTATTGTCTTGCACATTTCTTAGCTTCAGAGCTTTGACGGCAGCAAACACGTAGCTTTTTGTTTCATGATGAAGTGTCCTTACATTACATGAAAAAGAATTAGTTTTCTGTTTTACTTTTGGAGGAGTATTTGAGTATTATGTCTTAATAATAGCATTAAAGCATAGCATTCAGTGTCTGTCTTGATAAAGTTGTGCACTGCACTTATAAGCATTTTTCCATGCCGTGTGATGTGGAAATGGCTTTAAAGTTGTATTCCTGTTGGTTAGTAAATCATAGAATTTACAAGAAATAGCAAAACATTATTCTATTTCTCTGAAGTCTCATGAGAATCTTGGAGAACGTCGAACGTGTTACGCTGTGGACGCTTGAAAAGCAGAAACTACTGCTGACAAAAAATTGGACGATATTTCTTAATATGTTGATCTCCTGCGTCAGTAGAACGGTAGAACGAAAAGTAATATTTCGAAACTATTTCGCTTCTGATAGATGGGAACTTGAATACATACGTACGGTATTGTTATTTGCGACACGAGACGTAGAAAAACAAGGCCTTTTGCAATTACTTTGATCCACAAATCTTATTTTACCGCACATTGACTTGAACAATACACAACCGACTTTCTCTTGAAGAACTTTTTGATATCTCGTGAAGGAATGTGGTATATACTGACTATAGATTGGCGTTCACTGTTCGGATGTCGTGAATAGACTTAGCCGTCAGTGCGGTAAGAAACGCAATAGCCGCAGCAACTCCCGTTTAGCCTTTGTGTTCCCGAACTGTAGGAAAGCGACAAGAGAATGACCTGCTGCATTCAGTTCGCTGTAATTCCCAGAGAAATCACGTACGCCAGGGTTCTGCAAGTTACCGTACCACGACGGCCACATGTAAAGTCTGAATCTCTGTGGGGGACCGATAACACATTCTCTCAGAAATTGAAGTAGAAAATTGTAACGACGTATATTGTTGTTGAACACAAACACAACATTCACTGAAACCTTCAGATACGCTTTATTAGTCTTTAGTAAACTTGGTGATAGGCACGAAATTGGTCTTTTCAATGCAAAATTTTTTCGAAGTGTGGCTCTGACTCTGTTGTATGAGTAAAACATCTCGGAAATGTTATATTCGTATTTAGATTTTGTAAATTTCAGAGAAGAAAATATTTTTAACACCTGTAGGTACTGACAAATACAGATAAGCACCGTGCAGAGTCTTCGATCTTAGTGTAGTTCTTTACTGGAAAAAACTTATAAAACTAAGCTTTCCTTCTTTATACTTGTCCTTCATGGTGCCATCAGCTTGTAGATCAATGATTTCATTTGCAGCACTGTTTTCCCATCTTTCACTTGAAAAGAAAAGGTGTTCTGGAAAATTCGATCTTCTTGGAATGTGCAACTAAATCTGACAGTCTGGAAGAGCACTCTTCCTTCAAATCGTAAGAAAATTTCGTTGTAAAGGATAGTGAAAAATATGACTCATGTTCACCCTTCAAAGACTGGCAAGTGGTTAAGAGTAAGAATATTTTCCGTCTGATGTTCTGTTAAAACAGCATCAGTTCTGTTAGAAAGCTTTCAAATGTGTGGAAAGGTCTCAAAGAATATTGCTCACCCCTTGACGTTTTTATTCAGTCATTTAAATTGAGAGCAACATCAGCGAAGAAAGCCAGTTATCACTCTTTGTCAGATACGACTTTGAAAGAATATTTAGGTCTCCGAAGGCAAGAAGCATAACAAAATTTTGCGAAAGCACTGTGTGCTGTGTGGTATGGAAAACGACTTGACAAAGATTCTCCCTCTTCTAGGATATCTGTGACACCAAAAGAAATTGGCAACAGCAATAGCTGGTTTCACCACACTAGACGATATCAACAGACATGATACAAAGCGCTTCCCAATGAAGAAACGGTTTTGGTAACACTACTGGCTGCACATTCTTAGTCTTCCGACGAAACCTGAATGTTTACCACACAGCCGGCCGGTGTGGCCGAGCGGTTCTAGGCGCTTCAGTCTGGAACCTCGCGACCTCTACTGTCGCAGGTTCGAATCCTGCCTCGGGCGTGGATGTGTGTGATGTTCTTAGGTTAGTTTGGTTTATTATTTACCACACATACCTCTCCCCCTCCCCCCTCTCCCCAATTTGTTGTATCACATTTCAACCGAGAAAGAGGAAGATTGTTCTTTTCAGCTAAAGTTGGTTGTACCTTTGAAAGATATCTTCTCCTTTTGTTGCATCACGCAAGAAAGTCAGACGCGCCATTTCTTCCGTAGCTTTGAAGTCTGTATTAATACCTTGAAAAAGCAACAGGACGTGGGCAGTATCAGAGACGTCTCTAGATTCGTCCAACGATAGTGAATACCAAAAAAACCTGTAACTATTTTGATAAATTAGAAGCATATCTTCTATTCGACGCGCCACTGCAGTTGCTTGAAATTCACTTCCGACAGGAAACAGTTCTTCTGCTGTAATTAAAATGTACCTCTTTATTCGATTCGATTCGATTCAGTTTTCGTTCCATAGACCCCCCCCCCCCCCAAAAAAAATGAGATGATTCTCGTGGGTGTGGAAGATGTCAGAAAATATAACATAAAACATGAAACATTTGAATACAATACTTACTACCCTGATCATTTGTCAAGAGATTGTCGAAATAGGTGGATACAATGCGGTAAACTGGAATAGCTAATATTTACAGAATGAAACACTGTTATGCACTTTTAATAAATTTATCATACACAAAATACCTGATCTTGACTGTTGTGACCAAGTGCTGCCAAAACTGAAATCTAACAGATAATTTTACTTAAACTGGCTTTACAGTCGCTGTTAAGATATCCATCTATGGAGTAGAACAAGTTGCCTACCAAAAAGCCCTCAAACTCTGTTTTAACCGTGCTTTACCTGAAGCCAAGTTTATAATGGTTGCAGGCAATTTATTGAAAATGTGTCTTCTTGGATATTGGACCCCTTTTTGGACCAAGGTAAGTGATTTTAGGTTTTTATGTAGATTGTTCTTATTCCTAGCATTGATACTATTATTTGAGCTATTGGTTGGAAATACATATTTATTACTTCCAACAAATTTCATTAAGGAATAAATATACTGAGAAGCAGTGGTTAGAATACAAAGTTCTGTTATCACCGTTAGTGAATGGTGTACCTTGCTTGGCGATTTTGTTGGCAATTCATAATGTTATATTCGTAATGGCTTCAATTACTGACCACGTCTCCCACAAATGTTTTGTTGGAAACAAAGTCCACGTTTAAGTGTTTCGTGTTCATGTTCATGAAAGTTGTCCTTGAATCTGTCAAACCGTGCACCATGCTTTCTTTTATAGTGTCGACGAATATTGTAATCCTTAAGAGCAGTAGTAACTTCCTCACACGTAAGAGTTTTGGTTTGTTGTCTCTCTCTACGTTCACGGCTAACGTATTGAAGGCATGACACAAACTATCCACTTTTGCCTTCCTAGTGTCAACAGACATACAGTATACGTATTCGAAAGATAGAAACTTGAAATAACAACAAAGCAAACACAGTCACAATAAGCTACAGGCAGAGTGCCCCTGGTGTCGTCTCTGTCATTTATGAAGAAATGAAGGCAATGCTCCTAGCCGGCTCTCTAACAGGTAAGAGTTAAACGAGCGGAAGAGTCGCGCAGTACTTAAACTTTCGCTCAATCATGGGCCAGATTAAATCCTTGCGTCGTCTGGATGTGTCCAGCGGGCCGCATTTTGGAGGCAACTGGCGTGCGTTTAAGCTACGGTTGCAGTGCGAAAATACTCCCACAAAATTTTAAAAAAGGAATTATAGCCTAGTAAAGAATAAGTATGTCATGCTTATAACTGATGTTATTGCTATGTTATGGGGCTATTCAGCCGATTTTCCATATTTGCAATGGAGATTAACACTGCGAGGAGGACCGCAAGCAGGCTACTACCTACAAGGACCGACAGGGCCAAATTGGCCCCATGTTTATTTTTATTGTTTTGATCACATTGTGATAGGTAATGGAATGTAACACACCTATATAGCTTTTTTAAGTTTTTATTAATAAAATAAATACATTACACACACACACACACACTCCACCGTAATTCACTGCTGTTCACTGCTGCACTTGTCACACCACACTCGTCTTCTCTTCTCACATACTGCTTTCTCAGAACCTGAACAAACAGTAGCAGTATGGTTTCCTTTACATGAGGTACGAATTTTACACTTCTCTCTCTTAGTTACCCTCTGTGGTCCGCCTTTAGTGTCTGCATGATTCTGGTCTGGCTCTTTATTTCTTGATGATACATATCAAAAATTTACTTCCGCCTGCTAAGTCGCGTACCAGTCACTTCCTTATACAACACCCAGGAATTTATGGCAGCCAAATCAAGAATGTTGTAAAATAAATGCATTGGCCAACGTCTTACACCGGTTTTTGTGGAGTACATCCTCGTCATTTGATCGACAACGTCGACCCCAAATTTTGTTTCATTGTAGAATTGCACTATTTCAGGAGTCTTCTTCCGGCTATCAGACAGGGATACATAAGAGTGAAGTGAACTCAGTAACAAAACATTCTTATTTGTTTTCCCTTGATAAACTGTTAGTGTTGTTCCATCATCATTTTTATACACAATAGTCGAGTGGAGTGGTTGTTTTCTGGTCTTTGCAGCAGGAGGCATCTCCCTTCGATTACGGTTCAGAGTAACTACTAAAGTTGTGGATGCTGCCCTCGGACGGTTTGCAAGGCTTAGCTAAGTAAAGGAACTGTCAGTGGTGACATTCAAACTTTTGCCTAAGTATGGACCTATAACCCTCAGAACAACATTTTCACCTACGCCTTGGTCAGCTGGTCGAAGGGGATCAGCACCAGTGTATGGGAATCCATTCAGTATGTGTTTACTAGAAACACCTTCAAGTAACCAGAATTTTATGCCAAACTTATCTGGCTTGCTTGCAACATATTGTGTGAATGGGCATCTTGTTTTGGACGGCAAAAGTTGTTCATCAACTGTAAGATAACGTTCTTGACGATACATATCAAAAATTTACTTCCGCTTGCTAAGTCGCGTACCAGTCACTTCCTTATACAACACCCAGGAATGACGCACTGTTTTCTACGAAAGCATTCCAAGTATCTGAGACAAGAGCAAATTTGTTAGCTTTGAGGTGTTCAGATCTAGTGGACTTGGTGTCAAACGTCATATACTTCATTATGTCGATAACTCTGTTTCATCCCATAGTTTGTTTGAAAAACGGAGGACCCCATACTGTTGACCATAGGCTTTTGAGTGGAAAATTCTTATCCCCATACACTCCTCTTTCATACATTATGGCGACAAAAGCATCCAGTTCTTGAGTGTCTACTGTCCAGGAATGGTCTTGTGTTCGACGACGAGCCTCAGCTTCAGTACGGTGCTTGATGTAGCGCATCATGGAAGCACTGGAAATTAACCGCCAAGCAGTAAGAAGTTTCCCACTTTGAATTTTCCTTTTAGCATATGATGTTGGTCCTGAGCTCTCCCTCAAAATGTTATGACTTTGTAGACGACCTGAATACATATGGAAAAAGAACAGTATTTTTAGAAGGTGTAATGTACTGATATTATATAAGTATATCTGTTCTTGTAATTATACAAACTAAAACTCTACACAAAGAGCAGAAATATTACTGACCTACATTAGAACCCACTGGTACAATTTTCCACACAGTCCCATCCTTTGGTGTTTCTTTTTCTTCAGCAGGTTGCCCAGTATTAGTTTTTGACTGACTTCTGGGAAAAGCGAATGTTGTCCGGGTTGTTGATCTTATAGATCTAGAATTTGGGACATCAGAAGGCATGCTGGATGTAGAAGCTTCATTTTCACCTAAATTTAGCAGAAAACTGTCCTGGGCTGTGTTTACATCATCACATTCGTTGCACGAATCACATTCTTCATCTGCGCACAATGGAACTACTACGTTTTCTTCATTGTCCTGATCGCTGTCGGAAAACTCAAATTCTTCACCTGAACTTTCATCTTCTATTTTGCTCAGTTCTGCTAGTATTTCAGCGTCTGTTAGCCGCTTCTTGTATTCGTAGCTCATAAATACAGAGACATCCGCAGCTCGTGGTCTTGCGGTAGCGTTCTCGCTTCCCGCGCAGGGGGTCTCGGGTTCGATTCCCGGCGGGGTCAGAGATTTTCTCTGCCTCGAGATGACTGGGTGTTGTGTGTCTTTAATCCTCATTCACTCGCAAGTCGCCGTAGTGGCGTTAAAGAACTTGTGGAGCGGCGGCCGAACCGCCTCGCGAGGGGTCTCCCGGCCACCAATGCCATACGCTCATTATTATTACTACAGGGACGACTCTCAGTTACCGTTACAACAGACAATAACTGAAATCCTTGCGTCAACTAACCAACAATCAGCGCTGAATTGAATGACATTGTTGTCGCATATTTGAACAACAAAGGGACAACAGTTGATGTGATTTCATACGCAGTATTGTAAAGAAGTAGCCTCCAAATACAGAGAAATGTATTTATAGGTGGTGAGCTTCATATTTCATAATCCGACACTCCAAAACGCGGTGGTTAATATTTCGTATGACTGATGAAAAGTCACAAAATATCTAGTCAGTCGAACTTACGATTTGCTCAGAAAACAAGTGAAAAATCGAAAAGGGGCCAATTTGGCCCCTCGGTCCTTCTAGTGTTAAATGGTCGTACTTGTTTTTTTCACACGTAATACTCTGACGGAATGAACGACGAATCTAATCTTTATCAACCTTTGTAGAGATGTTCATCAAATAATAGATGTTACACTATTACACTTTCATTCCGAACTGGTCGATAATCAACATCAGTACGAGCTATGACCTACACATGTATGAATACGGTTTAATATTCGTTATGAAATGGGAATGAACGGCCTCGAAATGTCATCCTGAGGAATTTTTTGCCATACCTGAAAGACATGTCGCGTCATTTCATGAAGGCTGTGGACTGAAGTTCCGTATGAAAATATTTTCTGTCGGTGACAAATCTGGTGACCAGTCATGTCAGAAAGCATCAGTGCATTCCTCAAGGCATTTATGGTGTGGTCTTGTTATTATATTCCTGGGGTATACCCTTCACAGTGAGGTAACTTTTTTTTTAAATCTGAAAAATTTCTGCTGGAAATGAGAATATTTGTAAACTGTTTTTTTGTAAAGTCTGTCATTTACAAGGCAGTTTTTGAGATAAAGATGAAATGAATTGGCGCAAAGGCTGCCTTCCCCTGCCCTTCACTTCTCTCAGCCCTGACCCCTCATCCCTCCCACCCACCCCCGTACAAACTCCTATCCACTCAAGACAACCTCTGAAACCCAGCTGCTATTTTCTGAGCTTTGCACAAATTAATCAGTAGTGTTTTCTACAAGCAGCAATTTCTCCATACACGACACACATTATACAACTAAAGAGTTATACTGCCACCTAACAATAATTTGAATCCCATGAAAGCAAAGTAAATTACTCCAAGCTGAATTTTTCGTCAGTGCTTGCAACAAATTACGATTTTTGTTTTGTTATTCTGCAATAATTTCTGTTTGAGCGCAAACCACTTTTCGTCTGTTTATTGCATCATCGGGTGACAACCGAATAAGGACAACAGAATGTGATATAACCGTAACAGGGAAGAAATGGTGCTCGGTTTAGACCAATCCGAAAGACAAACGCTGAGTCGTTGGTCAGTAAACACTACTTACAGACTGGTGAAACGCAGAGCAGAGAAAGCGGTAAAACGCTCCACGACAGTAAACTTAACTTTTTATCGCCTGAGATACATGTAGACAACCAGCTGCATGTGTGAACTTTCGATACGATTAGTCTCCAAAATCGAATGTAAATACCGGAGGAGAAATTCGGTCTTTCACTCGACTGCTTCTTTCTACCACAGAGAAGCATAGCAGACCCCGTAATATCCAGCACTGTCCTTCCTGGTATGCTTAGTTTGTTTCCTTCACGAACAAATGTGGTCAGTGCAATAAAAACTATGAAGGTTCCTCGAAACAGTGTCATGCTTTTAGCGTTTAATTAGATAATAATTTGTATTCGTAATGCTTTTAAGTGGAAATCTTTTCACGCTGTTCTGTTTAAGGACGCTATCTTCTGAAAGATTAAGACGCATATCTCATTAAGAGGCGATGTTCGTTGATTTGTGGATCGCGCAGGATGCGATTGAAAATTTGTTTGCATTTGAGCATGTCTAAAATATAACCTCGCCTCCCAGGGTCCGTAATCCTCTCTCTCTTCGTAACAGCAGCAGTGCGTCCTCTGAAAATGTTGAGGTTACCACACTCTGCCCAGAGGCACTTAGCGTTAATTTCGGGTCTTCGGTTCAGGCAAAAGCAAGTCACGGCCGACAGTCGGATTGTTTATTCGGGGAAAGTTAAAAGCCCCTAAAATTTTTATTAGTACATCACATTCCTTATGAACCAGGAAGATGTCGTCGCATTCTTCCATCCAATAAAATTCACACCTGTCGAAATAGTTAGCAAGGGCCATTATTATACTTCGCGGTAGAAGTGTAGGAAAGTTTAAAATTGTATTGTATTTCGTATAGGAAGAAGACTGCTGCAATTTCAAGATTCAGGTGGCAAGGACTTCCGCAGTTATGGGCATTATCTACACTAACTGTTCCATAGAACATATTTATAATAAGCTTTCGGTATGGACCCTACAACTGAGCAACTGCCCGGCATATTTATCAACAATTGTAATTATATGACTAATTTTTTGCGTTTTTAACGTTTGACAAGTTATTTCCATTCAGAGACACGTCTGTTCTCTTGAATATGTCACCGAAGCGAAATGTCTTTCACATGCTCTTCAAATCCATTATCAACATCATTTCATCTCTTTCAGAACTATCATAGAGTATGTCTTTCATAAAAAGAACTTCACTCTTAAGACTGAAGTAATAAGGTAGTGTTGATCATGTTGCTCATAACAGAGTATCTGTCAGAATCAGCCTTATCCCGAAAAAAGGCAAAAGCATAAACTGCAGTACCGATTACATGTATCGTGTGGTTGTAATTAATATTTTAAACTGTTGCAGGAACTGAAATTTGGTATTTATCATCATCATCATTTTATCTTATCTGCTAATCCAGAAATCTCCCCGGCGATCCATGATGGAATTGTGCATCTGGGTGGTGTTCCTTCCACATAACAGGAAAATTGCTATTAAGCTTCAAATAATAAGAAACCTTGACTAATCGAACGATACCTCACGCCAAGAATAAGGTCAGGAATCAGAAATAGCAGAAATACTCAGTTCAGCAACATGGAACGTCAGAGGTATCTACACAAAAGAATTGAAACAATAAAGAAACTACTAGGAACAATAGATCTACAAGAATACACATTATTATACAGCGCAGCAGAACAAAATATAAGAGCTCAAGCAGGAATCATCATCATGGTAGACCAGAAAAGGTCAAAAAGAATAACAGCATACACCTTTCATAATGTGAGAGACAGCAGTTAGTTTTATAATATCTAGAGCACGTAGGACGACAGTAATGGAAATTTTTGTAAATTTGTGGTATACTCTTATGGGACCAAACTGCTGGGGTCATCGGTCCCTAAGCTTACGCACTACTCCACGCGGCTGACAGTAATGGTTTACAGTCTAGAAGGAGGCAGAAAGGACGATAAGGAGAAATTTTACTAGAAATTGCAAACTATCATCAAAGAGATTAAGAAAACAGACATACTATAACCCCGCTGAGACTAGAATGCCAGGGGCTGAAACAATCCTATGAAGGACGCTGTAGGGAGGATCGGGGTATTCAGAATTAACTATAACGGCGAGGAGATGGGAGTATTTTGATCATATAATCTCTTGCACATAAGCATTACATTTTGCTGGGCAAAAGGGTCAATAAGTAGGCCTCGCGCAATAGAGGATCTAGATCAGTCATAGATTATATTACACCTAATAGAAAGAAAGGATCTCTTAGTAAATGATGTAAAAGTATACAGAGGATATATAGCGACCATTATCTGCTGGTGACCAAAGTACTTCTAAGAACTAGATAGTCAAAAGGTAAGAAACGAACTAGTGCAAGAGAATTCAATTAAAGTAATTACTGATTTACGCTGTTGAAATAATAATCAGGAGTAGACCTCTGTCAGTAAAGAGTAAACGGATATTTGGTAGCAAACGAAACAAAGAAGGATATTTGTGAGAATGATAGGGGATAAAGGAGTGTATGGAAAGAAGAGCGGACGGAGTAGTGGGCAAACAAACCACTTGGAAAAGGATAATGGGTCTGAGAATATGGAATGTCGAAATAAAAAGGACCCTCAGGGATAAACAAATAACGTGCGAAACGTAACTAGAGCTAATAACAGTGCTAGCGGGACAACATTATACTTTACTTTACACTTTACATGTGGCAAGGGCCTTATCGACCACACGCCCGTTCTATGAGCCGCTAGAAATGTTACAAAACCTCTAACAAGAAGGGCACGTTAGAGAAAGTTGGAAAAAATTGTTGGGTGATGTTAAACACGATGTATATGGGAGACATGACTTTGCGAACAGATTATTAAAGAATTTAAGTAAGTCAGAAAGAGAAAACACACCAATAGAAATGATAACAAATGAATAACTCTTTGAAATTAGAAAAGCATTTGGTTTAAGTCGGACGTAGACATTTCAACAAGTTATGAAGGAAGCATCAGAGAATTACCGAAAACTATTGAATTGCTTACCTTAGCAAAGTTGTAAGAAATCGAATAAAAAATATCAGGACCAGAGGGCACAAGTATCGATCTCATAATGAATGGGGGACTTTTACTTGAACTCCACCTTCTTCATCTGTTAAACACCTGTTGGCCTACAGTGAGAATTCCCAATACATTATTAAGGGCACCCGTTTTTGGAAAAGAAATAAACCCATAAATTACTTCGTCTGTCCATCTCATCTCGAGGCCATCGAGTCCCCACCAGAAGTTAGCACTACTCAAATGGAAATCATCAAACGTCTTCCTGGGAAGTGAGAGAATCACAATCAGATGGCACGTCCTGCTGAATCAGCACTTCAGAAGCGCCAGCCGACCAAAGGGCGGACATCATCCACACCGCCTGTTTTTGATATTAATTTTAGTATTTCTTTATTTAGTACTTCATTATTCCCAATTTCTTGTAGCGGTCAGCCTTGTCTTATACATAAGTTACTAACAGTTGGTGTATTACTCTAATTATCCCCGTTTCCTCATCAGCTGAGACAATACTCGGTGCTCCCCGTCTGATGACGATCCCGTGGAGGAGGCATCCTTGCTGGCCACGGAAACCCAACCGCATCGAAAGCTGATCTGTAAAGCCACCGCTCGCCCGCGATACTCATCGCGCCCAGCATCGGAAATGCGAAACGCAGACTCCAAGTGGCTAGAGTTCTTAATTTACTCTTGATACTAGCAAGGGAGGATTATGTCGTTACAAAGGCTAGCACGTCATGGGCGATTCACCTGTCGCAGCTACTCGAATTTCACATGCTGCAGCCAGTGATCCCCTGATACAACTAGTCGCACGGAACAATTTCTTCCTCTGTCACCGAATGAAGCTGTCCCAGCCACTCAGCACAGAACATGTAGCCAACCCAATCTATGCGCATCAGTTCTTGTACCTCGGACAGTTATCGAAGTTACTGGTTACCTACAGATTTACCACGTGTGTAACTATTATTTTCACCGACAGAGATGAAGACTCATGGGCTCATACTGTAAAGGACGTGGTTTTTCCGTGGTTTTCCTAACTTGCTTAAGGCAAATGCCAAGATGGTTCCTTTGAAAATGGCGTGAATGACTTCCTCAACTTATACGAGCTAGTGCTCCGTCGACGGAATAATTCACGCATAATCATCCTAACATTTTCCATCCTTAATTGTCTTATTTGGCAACTTGCAACGCTTTCTCCATCGTTTCATCTTTTGTTTTTGCTTGTTCTGAGTCTGGTTCTCAAGCAATAATGATGTGAAGTCATGCAATATTTAAAAGGAAGGTAACGTATGTTCTGCTATAGTTCTGTGGGGAGACAACTCAATGTGGATTCCTAGTGTCTAAAAACATAATAAAGTTCACTCTGAAGGAAGTGGGAAATGTAACACATTCACCAAAGTTCTGCGAATTCCAAGGTATATTACGGCGGTCGTAGGGATCTGTATACGATCGTTTCTAGCAATTTTTTTGCGGAAGTTTCTCTCTCGGTAAGCTAGGAAATGATGGTAAGGTATTTTAAAAATTAAAAGTAACAGCCATAGTCACTTTAAGTTGGGAAGCCCCTACACATCCTCCACACAGTCCCGATTCATTCCCAAGCGATTTCCATGTTTTTGGAGCCCTGAAGAAAGACATTCGTGACCGTCAAATTGCTTCGGGCGAGGAGCTGCACGGATGTATGTAAACTTGGTTCCGTAGGCATCCGCAAAAATTCTTCCATTGATCTCTCACTATAGGATGAATGTAGTAACAGTTGTGGCGACTACTTGTGAAATAATAAACAGTTTACTTAGTCTTTTCCATCTGTTTCGTTTCCACTTGACCGCCCCTTATATTCAAATTTTCAAATCTGTGGTAAGAGCCTATGGGACCAAACTGCTGAGGTCATCGGTCCCTAAGCTTACACACTACTTAACTTAAACTAACTTACGCTAAGGACGACACACACACCCATGCGCGAGGGAGGACTCGAACCTCCGACGGGGGCAGCCACGCTGGACGTGACAAGACGCCCTAGACCGCGCAGCTACCCCGCACACCGCCCCTAGTACTAGAGGAGTTTAATAAATAACGCAAAACCGTAGCTGTCACTCGGCTCCAGACTGTAGCGCCTAGAACCGCACGGCCACTCCGGCCGGCTCCATGACAACACATGGCCTCACAAAAGTCCACGCACTCGAGAGGAGCTCACAAAACCATTGGACTGTTCCTTCCCATCCACCCTACAGCACGCATATCGCACCTTTAGACTTCCATCTGTTTGGCCAAATGGAGAATGCTGTCCGCAGTATGTGGATAATGGGAAGCTTACTGATGCAGGAAGACGTCGGCTTCGACGCCGACCAATCGAGTGGTACCATGCGGGCATATGCCCCCCCCCCCCGTCCTACCAAACCCCGCCCCCCCCCCTCAATAAGGAGGCGCAAAGCCGCTCCGCCGGCCGCTGTGACCGATCGGTTCTAGGCTTTTCAGTCTGGAACCGCGCGACTACTACGCTCGCAGGTTCCAATCCTGCTTCGGGCATGGATGTGTGGGATGTCCTTAGGTTAGTTAGGTTTAAGTAGTTTTAAGTTCTAGGGGACTGATGACCTCAGATGTTAAGTCCCATAGTGCTCCGAGCCATTTGAACCATTTAAAGCAGCTCCATTGAGCGGAGATTATGTTGGAAAATAAGGTTTTGTAGCCCAGAGAATAGGGAACAATATGGTGGATTCGAATCCTGAAAACACCAACCTAGTTTCAGAAAAATAATTTGTTGTATTACTTATTCAGCGCCATTCGTATATACGAGGGTAATCCCAAAAGTAAGGTCTCCTATTTTTTTATAACTACATAGACCTGTTTATTTCTACATGGTTTACATCAGTTTACAGCTTGAAGATTTAGCCATTTTTCGACATAGTCACCATTTCTGTCGATGCATTTTTGTAGACTCTGTGGCAGTTTTTGTATGCCCATATCATACTAGCTCGCCGCCAGCTGCGCGGCTTTGGCGAAGAGGGATGCCGCCACTGTCGTGATTGTTGCTTGGTCTCAGGTGTAAAGTGGTATGCCCAGGTTTCGTCACCCGTGACAATTGAGTCCAGAAAGTTGTCCTGTTCGGTTGCAATACGGTGAGGAAATGCGCGGGAAGCAACTCGTTGCTGCATGTGGTTCTCAGTCAGCATGCGTGGCACCCATCTTGCGCACACCTTCCGGTAGTTCGATGTTTCCGTTAAAATTCTGTGGGCGGTTCTTCGGGAAACCTCAGGAACCAACGTGCAGATATCATCCACTGTCTGTGAATGAGTTTCTTAGTTCTGAGTACACTAACGAAAGAAATATAAAAAGAATTATGAGAGTTACTGATTCATGATGCTTAGTTTGCAGTCAATTCTGAGTATTATTAGTAACTACACTTTCAGTCCCTAAACCTAGTTACAGAAACGCGAATCAGACGCATTACGTATTCCAGGCTGTAGCAGCTGCGACTTGGAGACACCAGCTATGGTCACTTCCCAGCCCGCTGTAGGATCGCATCGGTTCGTCTTCTTCCTGCTGGTACTGTAACTGAGATTTGGCAACAAGACAACGTATGTTTGGCAACCCTGTGATCGATGAGTTACTTCCTGGTGTGCACGGAATTAAGCCTCAAAGTTCACTTGATTTTACCTGTCATTTCCATTGAATGATCTGAGTTATTATCGCTTGAGGTGTAACAAAAGATTGTAAACTTACGGTTTTCAGTCCAGTAAACTCGTTGCAGGTGGAAATCGCAACTAATCTCGTCGTTTAAATAGCGGTTTATGAGTCCTAGCCACTATTGGCGTCGTAAGAGGAAAGTAAGTCACATACCTCTTCGCCAACTCTGTGTAACGTGCTGCCCCGTGTAAAAGCTATTGTTATGGTTCGCAGTTCCAGTCGCACTGACTGCAACGTTTTTATCCCTTCTGTGAAAGAGCTACAAGCAGTGAGATCAAACATCAATAAAGAAATCGCAAGAAAATACTTTCGGCTGATAGTGCAATGGTGAAAAGCTTACAATGCTGCACAACAGGTAACGCCTCTTTCCGCTGCTGACAAGCAAATTTTGGGTTTCTAGACTTACATAACTATATTTATGAAATGCCACATTTGCATACCTCTTGAGTATGACACAGCATAGCAATCAAACACAGACCCAATGAAAATCTAATTGAGTAGAACTTTGCTAATTCGTGTCGATAGAGGCACGCTTGTGTACAGATAATCAGTTTTATTAAAACAGACTTTCGTCGTAAGGTTATCGTGGGTAGTTTTCTTTCATTTCTTATAATACAGTGCACAATTTTCGTAAGGTGTCCTTTAGTGTTGTTGAAACAATAGTAAACAGGACAGCGAAATTAATCATCAACGATATATGCGAATTCTCTGATGTTATCTATAACAGGCTGACAGTGCACATGCAGTTTATTGATTACATGCATGTAGAAAGCTTTTTCTGAGTTAAAGCTGTCAAACAATGTTTGAAGTAGAATAAAATGCCACTACCACACGACAGCTAATGTAGAAAATACTTTTCTGACGTATTTGGTCACGATGCGCTCTCCCCATACATAATACAAAAGCTTCGAGATGCATCTGCAACCTGGCCGTCTATTAAACCTGAAAAGAACAAAATGTCACAGTAGTTAACCCTTTTTCTATGTGCGCAATTGAATAGCTCAAGTGGAAAGGAACACTTCCTATTTAAATTTCTGCACCCAACACTGTTGGCAGTTCTGTGTAGGTGGCAGTTACGTGATTTTATTTCGGTGATTACAAAATAGTGTCGAATGTATCGACTGGGTAGCCGAGGCAGCTAGTTCATGGTGATTCGGTCAACCAAGTAAATGAATTTAAACATGCTGCAATTTACTACAGGGAGCCTGTGTGTCAGAATTCTAATTCAGTGTGGCGAAACGGTCTTAGGATAGAAAAATGAGTCACAGAACTGAGGATTTGGTGGTCTGTTGGACTGATAATAGGTTCTTATACCTATGGTCTGGGTTCGATTCCCACTTCTGTCAATGATTTTAGATAGGGTGAGAAAGATTCCATTCTCTTCTGGCTACACCAAGTGCAGAAGATAT
This sequence comes from Schistocerca cancellata, assembly GCF_023864275.1. NCBI lineage: Eukaryota > Metazoa > Arthropoda > Insecta > Orthoptera > Acrididae > Schistocerca > Schistocerca cancellata. The sequence goes on from NC_064634.1 coordinate 210,324,118, forward strand.
AATGGCAGTGTGGTCTAAAATTCGCATTAAAGATGATATTCCTTCTCTACTAAGTAGACGTTAGGTTGAACCACAATAAAGTCTGGAGCGGTGACATGTAGAAACTCTATCACCAGTAACCTTTCTTATACTAGTTATTTATTTCTAGTGACGAAACAAACGCTATGTAGGGTCACAGGACACTTATTCCGTCTTTTATCTGAGCTTCTGTATGTCGATGAAATTGGTTCTGAACTGAGAATGCAACTCAGACCGCCCTTAACGCGGAATTTGATCCCTTCGTGACAATACAGCTCGGCTACAATTTGTTGTTTGTTCAAAACTGCAGATTCCTCAACATCTCCACATATAACGCGTGAATGGGTTCGAATCCTGGTCCGCATGAGAACACCTATCTGCTGGTGGATAATAATTTTGATTTTTAATGTATTTTCATTCGTTGTCAACACTAACGATATCTGACGTTTTTGACTCCCAGTGGGACACAGAACTATTTGCGAGATCACTGTAAGAAAAAAATGTTCATATGTGTGTGAAATCTTATGGGACTTAACTCCTAAGATCATCAGTCCCTAAGCTTACACACTACTTAACCTAAATCATCCTAACGACAAACACACACAGCCATGCCCGAGGGAGAACTCGAACCTCCGCCGGGACCAGCCGCACAGTCCATGACTGCAGCGCCTAGACCGCTCGGCTAACCCCGCGCGGCGATCACTGTTAAGTTCAAGATGCTATTCCGAGCTGCTGGTGGAGAAAAATGCGGTAGCTGACGTCTCTTTGTTTGTAGTCAACAACGATATGTGTGGGGCTCTATTCCCTGTGAGCACTGAACTCTTCGTCATATTATTTCTAGTTCAAACATGCTTACAAGTCGCTGCTGGTGCAACAAACCCATATTTAACGTTCGTTTTCTCTAGAATATAACAGCGATAGGTGCCGGGTTGGAGTCCTGGGAAGGAAAAAATGAACGTTTCCTCTCGTCATTTCAGTTAAAACATCTAGCTACCGCCGAGAAAATCCGATATGTCACAGTTGGTTGTGCTTCGATATCAATCCGATTAGGTTCTGGGTTCGAATGCCTGTCCAACACAAGGCTTCACCTCACGGCAATCAAGTAAGTTACTTGTGAAGAAGCAATATTTAACATCTCTGGTAGTTGGTTAACAGGGACAAGAGTTGCTGGGTGGAATTCGCGTCCATTAAAAATGTTAACGTTTTGTAATTTACAGTTGATATTTGCTAACTGATACTGTCTAAAATCGAGGTATATCACACTGTGTATGCCTAATCAGGAATGACTGTTAATTTGCGTCAGTCACGAAATCTTTGTTTAGTTTGCCTGTCCTGGGTTTGAAATCATATGCAGAACGAGACGGTTCGTCGTGTCATTTGAAGTTCATACATATTCTCAACTAGCAGCTCGTGGATAACTTAAATTTTTAATGTCATTTTGTGTTAAATAATAAGTACTGTATGTTACTTTGAAGAGGAAATCATGAATACGACGAACTTACTACGTGCATTACCTATCTGACGTAATAATGAGAGCGCTAACATTTCAGTTATGTCATTTGTTGTAATAAATGTGAGCTTATAAGCCTTAAGGACAGTCTTATCTGTGATAAGGTGTTCCCGGATATTTGTAGCATCATGGTATTACTTTACATCTTGAGTTACTGCGATACAGAGCAGTGTTTTCTAGTGGTGACTTTTTGGAACCATTTTCAATAGTCAAACGACTATACCAAGGAGCGATTAGATGACCTGCTAGACAGCCGCGTTATGCCGGTTGCATGCGAATCAGGCGAAATGCAATTCAGGTCGTTCGGATACTTCTGAGCACGACTGTACATCTATATAAAATTTGTCCATTTTTCACATTTGTAAATACTATTATAAACTTCCGAATTTATATATGTACAAGTTGTAAACAGAGTTTTTCTTATTTAACACAAAGAAAATAAAACCCGTTTATGGTGTTGTAACATGTCTGAATAATAGACGGAAAGAAACAAAAACGTGTTTTCCTCAAGGTTGACCGCCTCCAAAAGCAGATTTAAAGTTATAATTTATGAACATCAATAAAAGTAAAGCAAGGTCATGGATAGTAATTGAATTAATACAAGTGAGGGGGCCTATGAGGTTAGGAAATGATATGCTAAAAATAACGTTCGGATTTTGCTCATTGGGCCGGAAAATAACTGATGACTTCAGTAGCAAAGTTCAGTAAGAAGAAAGGATTTTCCGAAGAACGGAAATATGCTAACACCGAATATAAATTTAAGTATTTTGGAAGCATTTTCTGAAAATTGTATGGACTGTGGAGTTGTTTGTAAGGAAAAGTTTACGATAAAGAATACACGAGAATAGAAGATTTTGAAATGTCGTTCTTCAGAAAAATGCAGAATATTGGATGGGTAGATTAGATAACCAGTGAGGAGACACTGAATGTTATCGCAGGGAAGAACTTGATGAAAATACGGGATAGAGTGGTAGGACGCATCTTGGTAATTAATGAATAGCTGATTGGGTAATGTAGGAGGATATGAAGTGTAGAAAGTGCAGAGTTGCAGAGGGAAACAAAGGATTGATTACAGTAATAGGTCCAAATGAAGTGTGGCTCCTCTTCCTTTTTGTAGTCTTTCGTGGGTGCTAAATTTTAGTTTATTAAGATGGCTGATGACGATGTCTTAAAACTAAAGGGTCGTGTTCAGTTTATTTTTATTTAAAGCTGGGAGGGCGAGTCACAAACTTCATTAAAATCTCTTGAAACATTAACAACGGACGTAACGTAGCTTGACATCGTCGTAAATTTTTTATTCACAAGCCCTGTTATTAAGCAAGCTCAGTCTAATTCGGTGAACAAACACTATTTGTTTTCATTTAGAATTAATTTCAAGCACTCATAATTGAAAATAAATGTCTGGACATCTTATATTCGTCATAATTAAGTTTAATTTCAGATTACACGCTGAAGGTCAGAGAGGTTGCTGCAGTGTAGTCGGTGAAATTCTTCAAATAAATGACAGTCTGCCGATCGGTTTGTGCTGCGATCGGAAGTTAATCTTGTCATGAAAACTGTTTAACTGCTGTTGAACTGAGGCTGACTTCAAAATTATAGTATGTGCAGCCTAGTAGTTTTAAACCTAGCAGCCTCAGACGTAAAATCGTAACACTTCAGCAATTGCGCATGTTAAAATCTGTAAATAACGAATTTGAACCAGAGACTACTTTTGATTCTATTTTATTCATAACTCGTACGAAATGAAACTTCCGCAAGTAACATTTTTCAACAACGAACATAAATGTAACCGAGATTTTAACAGAGAGAGCTAACAGAGAAACAAACATTGAACGATTTAACACCTGCTTGTTATTCTGAAGCCTTTAGCTTCCATGAAAAATCTAAATTATTTTATTATATTAATAAACTTATAAATTTCAAACACAAAATTGACGTAATAACTATTTTAACTAACTCAAATTAAATAAAAATAAATATTTCAATTACTATTCTACAAAAGAGTGGCTTCAGAAGGTTGGAGTAGTTAAACAAAGATGAAAAGACTTGCACATGACAGACTCTCAAACCAACATATGCACTGAAGACTACAACCACAAAAACAACCAAACGTGAGAGACACAGTGAGTCAAGTAATGTAATGGAAGGTGTTGCACCCACTCAAAGCTAACGAGTGGGGATCTACGCAGACATCTGCACGAATTTCCTCTGCTGCTCGGACGGGATTACTGAACAGCAATATCCCGCGATTGCGCTGTGTCGGGCCATGTAACGATGCCTCATTGGCTGCCAGTTATTAACGGCCGGCAGAACAGCCTCTGGTCCGCCACCCCATAGCTCCTTCCCTCGTTACGAGCGGCTCGGCGGAGGGCACTGTTAACAAACACTCCGTTCCTCTCACGACCGCTAGTGAATCTGTGCCTCAGGATAAACGCTGATGGGCTGCAGGCGCGCAGAAATGCTTTTGCTTCCTGCTTGCTCAATCAGTCCGTTCTTAAGGCTGGGAAGCAAGGCGTGCATCTGTTTTAAGCAGACGGACGCTTTACACGTTTTTCTGAGGCGCTTTGGCCTTATCTGCTTATGTGTGTAAGACCAAATAAAGTGTGAAGGTCTCGCAGGAGGCCTCCGCTCGTGAACGGAAAGTCTTAATTACTAAAGACTGGCAGTCAGTTTCCGCTTTCGAGAGTCATTCCGTCACTCGCTAAATCCGAACATCCGTTGACACGGTAGCATGTTGTCATCGATGAGGTAACGGAGTACGCCCATAATAAAACTTACTGACGAGAGATTACCTCCTGCTATACCTTTTTTTATTGGCTTTGTTAGTGTGTAGAGGTAGCCAGCTTTGCTAAAAACCTGTGAAAATTTCAATAGAAGTTTTCTCTGTAACAAATTTTAATAGTCTTGATTGCTGACAACCCAATAGTAACTACATAACTGCTTCCGGTTGACTAAATTCCATCTTCAGACAGTGCAGTCACTGTACCTATAACCTGAAACGTCAGTGTGAACAGCCAACTGTGAGTAACTTAGTAAAATATCCTATACGTAGACCTTACGCTCTATCCGGCCAGAGTGGCCAATCGGTTCTAGGCGCTACAGTCTGGAACCGCGCGACCGCTACGATCGCAGGTTCGAATTCTGCCTCGGGCATGGGTGTGTGTGAAGTCCTTAGGTTACTTAGGTTTACGTAGTTCTGAGTTCTAGGGGACTGATGACCTGAGACGTTAAGTCCCATAGTGCTCAGAGCCATTTTGAACCTTACGCTCTAGTTAGATTTAGGATGTTTTGCCAAATTACTCACAGAAAACCTCTGGCTGTATTTGGCGAAAAATTTGCTCTTTGACATTTTGGAGATTCAGGAAAGTTAATCATTGTAACGTCTTTCGTAGGGTACCCACAGTCTGATGTCTCAGGTACCAGTTGCAGTGAAAGTATGGGTAAGGATTTCCGGGGTGGGAAAGAGCGCCTGGCCCCCAGCATGAATCCGCCCGGCGGACTTGTGTCGAGGTCCGGTGAGCCGGCCAGTCTGTGGATGGATTTTAGGTGGATGGATTCTGCCTCGGCGAATGTGGGCTGGTTTCCCTTATTCCTCCTCAGCTAAACTATGTCGGCGACTGCTGCGCAAACAAGTTCTCCTCGTACGCGTACACCACCATTACGCTACCACGCAAACATAGGGGCTACATCGTCTGGTGTGAGACGTTCCCAGGTGGGGTCCACCGGGGGTGGAACCGCACAGTAACCCTGGGTTGGTGTGGTGTGGCGGAGGAGTGAAGTGGACTGCGATAGTCGTCGTGGGGTTGTGGACCACTGCGACTGCGGCGAGGACGAAGCCCCTTCGTCGTTTCTAGGTCCCCAGTTAATGTACAATACGATACAATGGGTAAGGATAGATATTGGTCAACGTAAACTGGTTATCTAATTGCTATTGGAGTGTACTGCGAACAACACTGTTTAAATCTATAATAAGCAATAGAGTTCGCTTCATCTTCTTCATCTGATCTTGCAAAAACGTGTTTTCGATTCCACTTTTGCTGAGGCACGTTTGGTATGGCACTTCAGGTATCTACTTTCCAAAATTTAGTCGCAAGGACTACATCGTATAGCTAATACATGAGACGGTCCGTAGTCGAATGCTGAGAACCATGCTACCGGCCCGCCGTTTGTCGCTCGCCGCGAGGTGCTGAACGTGCAGCGCCGAAACTCAATGGAGGAAACCGCGAACCGTTCGAGACAATGGTGGACGGGCAAGTGAATGCGGTTGTTTACCACCGAGTGGACTGCGTTGCTTCTTCGAAGCTGAGTTTACACGAGTGGTGTCGTGCTGAAGTATTCTTTAAAACTTGTAGTAGACAGCAGTGGAAACCGATCAGTGTGACCGAGCGAGGTGGCGCAGTGGTTAACACACTGGACTGACAGTCTTGAGGGCAACGGTTCAAACACGCGTCCGGCCATCCTGATTTAGGTTTTCTATGATTTCCCTAAATCGCTTCAGGCAAATGCCATCATGGTTCCTTTGAAAGGGTACTGCCGACTTTCTTCCCTATCCTTCCGTAATCCGATGGGAGCGATGACCTCGCTGTTTAATCCCCTCTCTCCAAATCAACCGCCCAACCAACCGAGCTGTGTGACGTGTTATTAAGCCATCGTGTCCGGCGTTACTTGGAGAGACGGCGCACGGCGCAAGGAAGTTCTTCGTTGCAACCATTGTAATCGTACTGGGCGGTGGCATTTCCATGGCTCACTAAAGAGCAATACGATCAATGCTAAGTGTCTTTAATTGTTGTCACATTGGGAAGGTTTTCTGCATTGATGGAAACTTGTTCTACGTGGTTGAACAGAACTGAGCTTTGCTTCGGCATGATGTGGTTGAGCATCTACAAGTCTGTGAATCTTTGTCCTTTGCCTATGCTATAATTGTTTTGTGCGTTTTGTCCTGATACTTACGTGAATTTGGACTGTGTGTTGGTTGCTTTTCGAAAAATAGGTGTTTTATTTTCATATACGTGTTTTTAAAGCTTTTGTGTAATTTCCATTTCATTGAATAATATTAAGCTGTAAGTATGTTAATAGCAATTTGTCCATTTTATTTGGACTGTTGAGCTCCGTGGCCCTGGATAATGATATTTCACTGTAAAAATACAGCAACCAGCCACTTTTTAAAAGTGGCTGGTTGCTGTATTTTTACAGTGAAATATTGTAAGTAGGTTGTTTCGATTTTTATGTTGACAACGCCACTTAGCGCTCTTATGAAAATCACTGACTGTGCTGTGTGCAGTCTGTGGCTGGTTGGCATTGTTGGAATATTCGCTAGTGTAGTGTTGGGCAGTTGGATGTGAACAGCGCGTAGCGTTGTGCATTTGGAGGTGAGCCGCCAGCAGTGGTGGATATGGGGAGAGAGATGCCAGAGTTTTGAGAGCGGACCATACGGACGTGTGTCCATCAGAAAGAGGAAATTTGTAAGACTGGATATCATGAACTGATATCTTTTGAACATTATTAAGGTAAATACATTGTTTGTTCTCTATCAAAACCTTTCATTTGCTAACTATGCCTATCAGTAGTTAGTGCCTTATGTAGTCAGAATCTTTTATTTAGCTGGCAGTATTGGCGCTCGCTGTATTGCAGTAGTTCGAGTAACGAAGATTTTTGTGAGGTGAGTGATTCATGAAAGGTATAGGTTATTGTTAGTCAGGGCCATTCTTTTGTAGGGATTATTGAAAGTCAGATTAGTGATGATCAGAATAAAGAGAGAAATGTTTCAGTACGTTCAGTTTTGTTCAACTGTTTGAAAATCAAATAACGTAAGAGGTTTATCATCACAGTCATTTATAATTTTTCTAAGGGGACGTATCAAAGCGATCCGAGCTTATCGAAACACACTCTTGTTTAATAAGCTTAAATTTGCAATCACTGCCCTATTAGTTTATCACATCAACTGTTCACTAATAGTTTGTTATTGGACAGCTATTGCTAGAGTGTAGTGCCCTTTTCAAGTAAAGTAATTGTTCAGTAATTCTGCATCACCATTGACTGACGTCTTGTAAATATTTTTTAACTCGAATTTTAAAGTTTTCTTATTTATGAAAACATTTTATTAATTATAATTATCGCCATTGTATTGTACAATCCAGATTTCGGGGCGGGTTGGGGGCTTGTGAAATCATTATGTTCTGTTGTTAAATGTATGCACGTTTCAAGTTTTAGAAGTTTACTGTACTAACCGTTCATGATACGGCAGGCGCCAGCTTTTGGCATAATGTGTACCCCGGGGGAGTATTGTGCCTGTTTGTATCATCCTTTGTAATTAACGAAGTTATTTGCTTACAGCTATTTATTTGATGTAAATGACTGTAATTAAGAGTTGTGCATTCAAAATTGTAGCCTCTGGTTTATGTTCCTATGAACTCCCGAGTTTGAACATAATTTTGTTCTCCATCATGTATTTATGATTGATATTGGGTTGTATTTAATTTGCTTACATTTTATCCATACATATATCTTTGTTTCAAGGAAGTTTCATATTTTCTTGATTTTTGTTAATGAATGAGAGGGTCATTCGATAAAGACAGAATATCTTGAAAAAGTTTTTCGTAGGTCAACATCTAGGAGATCAGCTGATTTCCTTCATACTATGGTCTTACTTCAGTGCTGCTGAACCTCCAAATGTACTTCAGATTTAAATCTGTAACGGTCCAACAGTTTTCATTGTGATACAGCATTAACGAAGATCATTTTAGTAGAAAATTATAGGCTCAGATGTCGACGGTCATAATTGGTATCAGTTGTGTATTCTATACTTGAATTAATATCCAAAGTCACAATTCTACAACGTGTACATTGATATGCATTTTCTGGTAGCTTAAAACCGTGTACCGTACTTAGCTTTGCACCTGAAACCTTTGCATTTAACGGGAAAACGCTCTACCGACTGAGGTATCCAAGCAAAACCAAAGAGCCACCTCCACAGCGTTATTTCCGGCATCGGTTCTGGAAATGAAGAATATGGCAGAAAATACTTGTAACAAATTAACCGTACTGTATCATAGCTCAGATTTGTTAACAATTCGTAGCAAAGATCTCGTGCTATGACACTATTTGTTTACCTTTCACCTCCTCGTCGAAGCTCTACACTACGCCACTTAGCAGATTTAACTGCCTTTGGCGGGAAATTCTCCTACCAATGCCCTCGAAAGGCAATGTTCCAGGTTCACATCCCGTCGGAGACACGGTTTCAATCTGGGAGAAAGTTTCAATACAGTGTACGTTCTGCTGTATTCTCTATAACATACATAGCACTCAGCGCCATATTGACATCTGCGCATATTGTTGCTGTTTTTCAGTTTACTATAAACTTTCTACTGACGTTTTAAAACATGCAGAGGTAGTGGAGTGACTGAGGCAGTGAGGAACAAGCCTCAAACCCTCGTCAGGACGCCATACACGGCGACGAAGTAGACGTGTTACACTGTAACAAAGCGGAAACTATTTGAAGATGGTTGATGACACTTGAAACTGGTAATCACCCACATTCGGAAGAGTAAAGACACCAATAATCAGATAAAACTTTCCCACAGTTGCAGCATCTCGTCCACAGGTGCTATGTCTACGCTTATAAAATTTCGGTATGGGTAGCATGCAAATTGTTGCCGTAATGCACGGTAAAATATATGAATCAACAATAAAAATTTTCGTTTGCAATATAGACTCGTGCTTCGAAGAGTTTCATCAGAGAGAAAATACACTCGTTAGGAAGCAAATCAGATAGCTATGTAATAGCAGATTTCAAGCTGTATGAGTGACAATCACAAGGACTTTTGACGATAAAGTCAGGAAAGAAACTAAAATGAAATATTATAAAATAACTGCTTTATCCACATTGCTTTGTGACAGTGAAGCCTGAGTGCCGACTCAAAAGCAACCGAGTAAAATGCAGTCAGCAGAAATGAGACTTTTAAGGAGTGTTAAAAGTTGTACGAGGACGAAATGGATACGAAATGAAGAAATTAGGGAAGAAATTAAATGCGTGACCTGTACAAAATAAATTATTAGATAATAGACACAACTGGACGTACAATTTACATCGTATTTAAAATACCAGACTTCCCAAGGCAGCGGTGGATTACATGCCGAGGGGAGGAAGGAATCGAGGATAACCAGGATACTCTAGAAACGAATGTGAAGCCCGAATAGGCAATAGTGTGTAGTCTATGAACTGTAGAAGAAGACGAAGACGTACTAGCATGTAACAGCCACTTTAGCTTTATGATGCTTCGAGGCGTGCACTCTGTGAAAAATGGTGCAGAGAAGCGGCCAACAGCAGTTTCACTGTAATCCATTAGACAGAGACTGGTCGGAGCTGTTCCATCTTTACCGACATGTTTTAAAAGTTTTCAACATGACTGAGGAGCTAGGTTTGCAGCGGTAACGTGCTGATACCGAAATAAACACAGTCTAAGGCCAACGATAAATTTAACAATTTCAGAGAAAAAGAATTTTTTTTCCTGAGGTTTACAATTTTCAGATCAAAATTTTATACCCAGTTAAAAAAAAAAAGAAGTGACGGTCAAAATAAATCTTTAATAACTTTAAAGTTCGTCCACACTTCCCAAAAACTTTTTAGTAAATTGTTTAAAATAGAAAAATTTAAATGGTAGAGTCGCGTTACAGTAAGTAATGACTCTCCAAATTTAGACACAATGATCAAATAACCATTCCAAGCAGAAGTAATTACCATAGAATGTTCAACGAAAAGAACGACCCCCTTGTAACGCTTAAGGGCGGCTAAACAAGCCCGAAATATACCTAACCTCAAAAACAATATAACCAACACACACTACGATAACAGCTTAACTAGTAATCAATAAGAGCAAATTACGGCTCCCTGCATTTGACGCCGATGCCGGAGTACGTGACAAGAATTTCATTAAGACAACCTTTAAAGTAATTACGTTACCTGCACAGGCGTCGAGTTAACAAAATTCGTGGTCGAGTTTCCATTTACCACTGTTGTTATAAGAAACTGCTCTTGATTATACGCATAAAGTTTCTTTCGAACGGACACACAAGTCGGAGCTTCAGCAACAAGAAAATGCTCAAAGACTTTATACAGGCGCCGAAACTGATACCTAGCAATAAGATGGTTCATAAAACAACAACCGTAAGACCGCAAATCAAGAGCTATACATCAATCTAATAACAGAAATCAACGATGTTTCACAAGAAAAACAAACAAGCGTCCACGCAGTTAACGCGGCGTTGTTAAGGCACCGAAAAAGAAGTACAAGTTTAATGCAAGCAAAAAATGGTTCAAATGGCTCTGAGCACTATGGGACTTAACATCTTAGGTCATCAGTCCCCTAGAACTTAGAACTACTTAAACCTAACTAACCTAAGGACATCACACACATCCATGCCCGAGGCAGGATTCGAACCTGCGACCGTAGCAGTCCTGCGGTTCCGGACTGAAGCGCCTAGAACCTCACGGCCACTGCGGCCGGCTAATGCATGCATTCCAGCGGCAAATCACCATCAACTCGTGTTCCTAAACAGCGTGATTACAACAGTAACACTAAGTTAACTAACTCGGAAACTTGAATTTGAGAATAAAATATACCTTCTTTCTCCGCGAGCGTATTTTTTCTGACCCGAACTCTTGATATTTACATAGTCATTCACTGCCCGACGCTTAATCTTCTTCACTAACAAGCGTTGAAGCTACAAGGAGACTCCAACGTTAGTAACATCACTATACATAGAAACAAAAAAATGTTAAACAGCGATAAATCACAACCTGCAATATGAATTTGCCAAAACGAAATACGTAGTACAAAAACCCTTACTCTCAAGAGGCCAGCTAATACGCACAGGATCAGCAATACAATTTTATAAACAAATAATTCTTAGTCCGCTGTGACCGACTTTACTCAACATAGGTCTTCCAAGTTCTATAGCCAGTCGGTCGCGACGTCTAACAAAAGATGCCATCGTCACACATACATGAGTTTTGTGCCAACCATACAATAAAACAATTGCAACACACGAATATAAAGCTAGTTAAGAGACAATAAAAACACAGTTACAGAGCCTCTCGCTGCAGTCATGGGCTGTGCGGCTGGTCTCGGCGGAGGTTAGAGTCCTCCCTCGGGCATGGGTGTGTGTGTTTGTCCTTAGGATAATTTAGGTGAAGTAGTGTGTAAGCTTAGGGACTGATGACCTTAGTAGTTAAGTCCCATAAGATTTCACACACATTTGAACATTTGAACAGAGCCTCTCACTGTTCATATCATCCGAACACTCAGCAGAATAAAGGGAGTACAACTGTCGTACGACTTGCCAAACAATTTTTTGAACACATACGACCGTAGACACCTTTAAACAACTTGATAACACAAGGTACGGTAGAATCATGAGAAAAAAGCAGTGAATTACGAGAAAAAAGTACGAATAAACTCACTGTTCCTCTCTGAACACTCAGAGCTACTAAGGAGGTCCCTAGAACGGCCGTGTGAATTGCCACACAGTTTACTCAAGGTACACGACCGCCAACAGTTATGAATAAGGTACAGCAGAATTGACAATAAAACGAAATGTCATACTGACAAGCTAGTTCTAAAAGTGCGACAGAGTCAGCGCAATTTCAAAAAATGATCAAAATTTAGCACTTCCTAATCACAAGCCAAAATAGAAAAGTTCTCACCCAAAATGAAGTGGTTAGTCTACTAACAAAGTAATAAATCCAACTTTTCCTGGTAACTCTGTTACATGTAGCTATACAGCATAATGCGAAACAGCCCCTGCTTCCAGAGGTTTCCGCCAATTGTAATATTCAACTTTCTTCAGCAGAGTGGTCCTTGCCCATCGCTACCGGGCGTGTGTGTACAAGCGTCCTCGTACAGTGGTGGATGCATGTGGAGGGTGCGTGGGGCGTGCGTCCTCCCCTTGCGGGACTGTCCGCGTTGCCACCCGCGCCGTCCCCGCGAGTCAGCCAGCACACTATTCGTTCGTTTCTTTCGCCAGTCGACTCGAATGAATCGACTTATCGAGTAGTTGTAGTATCGTATGTAGCACATGCATCCACGTCATCGTATTTTTTACGTTTCTATCTCGCACATAGATAGCTAACACATACCTTCACATGTGACTTGATTATTTTTTATCGCAGTAAAAGTAAAAGTAGCTCAAGATATATTTGGTGCCCCCTAGTTGAGGTTTTTCAGCATCCGGCACTGTGATGTTAACACTTTGCTCACACGGGAACAACAGCTCCTCTACCCAAGAGCACTCACATCTTAAATGTATTTTCCCAATGGCTTTCTTCTCCCCGAAAGGACCAGCGGATCCACCAAAGATAAGATCACGACCAAACCGGAGTTGACACCGTAATGCGTTCCAGTTGCATTGTCGTACGAGGCACTGTGGGCGCGGGGGATCGAGCATCCTTTATTAGGACGCGATGCATTCTACCGTAAGGTATAGCTGATCCTCAGGGTGCTATCGACTCGTAAACGGATGCAGTATGTTGGACAAGAGGTGCCACCTGCCGATGACAGGTAGGTGAAGGCAGACGTAATAGGAACTTCATTTCCTCTCACGCAAATGTCCTGACACCACCTGCCTAACGTTGCTCAGTTGACAACAGCAATAAAATTGTTTCGTGTAGTGTGTGACATATGAAATCTGTTCAAAAATTCCGGGACATTGGCAGTTTCGCTCTTATGGTGTGCTGGAACGAAATGCGGTTGACATCCCTACACACGCTTGTGTATAATGTGTAACTTTCGGAACTTTTATTGTTCTATGTCTTTTAGTTATTGTTCAGTGCTGTATTGAATAGAGCGTTATGTCGCACAGTTTGCGAATTTCGAAATGGCAGAATCAGAGGAGCAACTCGAGTGCATTAAATTTTGCGTGATAGAAATAAAACATTTACAGGGACACAACAAATGATGCAGGAAGCCTACGGTGATGATTGCTTAAACCGTACTCGGTGTAACGAATGGTTCACACGGTTTAAAAATGGCCAGTCGGAAGTTAAAGGTGACCCTCGTTCAGGACGCTCTTCAACGTCCACCGACGACGCTCATGTCAGCAACGTCAACGAAATTGTGCGTGCCAATCGAAGACGAGAGGTTGCGGAAGAATATATCAGTGGGACCACGTCCTGAAATCCTGATAGAGCATCTTGGAATGCCCCGAGTTCGTCTCACGGCTCATGAGTCAAGACCAGAAAGATCTTCGCTTCGCAATCTGTGAAGAGCATTTGGTTCACGCAAATGAGAACGAGATCTTCCTAAAGAGGACCGTAACTGCTGATAAGACGAGTATTTATGGTTATGATGTTGTGACCAAGGCTCAATCTTCACAGTGGGTCGGGAAAGCTTCTCCAAGACCAAAAGAAAAAAGCTCGTCAGGTCAGGTCAAATGTCAAAGCCATTCTGATAGTAATCTCTAGACCTGGTCCCTGTGGGCTTATTGTGTTTGCTAAGTCGAAAGCCCCTTTGGAAGACGAAGATTTGCAACGATAGACAAGAAAAAGGAAATTCGCAGAAGGCGGTTCGCGCTATATAGCGAGAGCCGTACCAAGACTGCTTCGGAAATGGAATGGGCTTTCGAATCGGTGCATCAATTTCGGAGGAGAGTATTTCGAATACGAAACAGGTAAGCGTAGAAAAATTTTGTGGACAAAGTTCCGGAAATTTTTGAACAGATCTCGTACTTACACCCATCCTCGATAGGATGCAACATGTACCATGGCTCATCCCTCCAGGCAGTCTTTGACCTACACCAAGCATACAGGGGCCGTGTTCTTGTACCATGCCAATTTCAGTGTCCTGGAACGTGCGACGAATAGGTACACATTGTGAGGGCATGACCTGAATACCCCAAAGCGAGAGGGCCTTTTCTGGAGAACGTGATCGCACAGAAATCGTCGCTGTCAAGCTTTCAATCGGAAGTGATTTTTTGTTTTCTTGTCTCTTAGTTTCTGTTATAATAAGCGATAGTTGCCACTGATGCATCTCCTTACATCCATCTTACGACATATCATGGGATGGTAAATGTAAGCATATTTTCATGTAGCAATTCTGCAGCTGTAATCATTATCATTGTTACATATACCATGTTCAGACCTCTCTATGATACCAGCGTATGGTGTGAACGGCTGTTGGTGTGAATGGCTTATGGTTTGAATGGCTTATGACGTGAACGGCTTGTGGTGAGAACGACTCATGGTGTGAACGGCAGCAGCACATCATGACTTGTAGTGTGGAGGTTCTGTAACGACCCGGCCTACTCCAGGCCGCTACGCGTCACGATGGGTGAGAGAAATGGTGAAGGAGAGGGCAAATTCATGCCAGGGTGTGCCTAATACAGCACACTGATCTGCCATAGAGCCACAATGTGCGCATGCAGTCGCAGCGAATTGCAGAATTCGCTGGCACCCCGATGGCGCGTATACCGTCCGTTGTTCTTGGTCACGGGCGGCAGCTGCTGTGTGTCTGTGTGGGTTGCAAGCCCGCAAAGAACGAATAAAGAACGCCCAGACCCTCCAGAGTTCTCGCGGGCCCCATCTCGTGTGCTTAGGTGTCATAGCCGACAGTACATGTCTGATGCCGAGCAGTAAGGTCCTGGTCACCCGCCATGGGTAAACAAGGACTGTGGCCGATGACGTCTACATGGCCAGGAGGCCGGGAGGGTGCGTCTACCCGAGTCGGACCGCAGACAGCCTGCAGTCCCTCAGAAGGTGGAGGCTGGCCCACACCAGTTCCCCGCATCGCTGAAGTTTCCCACGTCCGAAGACGCCATCCCACAGGTATGGCGTACCTCGTGCCAGAACTCGATATCAGCGGACACGTAGCCAGCCGAGAATTAGTCATCGTTTCTGTGGTACACAAAAACCAGTCATTCTCTCCGGTTCAAGACACAGACAGAATGGCGATACGACTGAATGCTTTGAGCCTCTAACCTCGGTTATATATAACCTCATTCTAGCGTACTCCTACTGCAGGAGGGGGGGGGGGGGTTGGGGGAGGACGACTGCAGCATTAGCTGTTTTATGCACTTCGGCCATGATCGGTGTTCCAAACCCTGTCTGGCCGAATGTTTTTACACAATATCACAAGTATTCCGTGTGGTTTACTTGATTAGCACACCAGCCGAACTGGGATTCATTACCTGGCTGGGGCTTGAATAAAAATTTAAAAATTTACAATTCACGCGCTGAACGTTTTCGGGGTACAGCAGTTCAGTATAGTGGACACTGGTTTTTTGTACCCTCTATTAGATGTACGGTAATGGCCACTTGGTGTCTACATAATCAACTGATATCGGAGAGGGGCCTGGAGATGGTGTAATGCAGTACCGAAATTAACCGCTTATAATACACTCCTGGAAATTGAAATAAGAACACCGTGAATTCATTGTCCCAGGAAGGGGAAACTTTATTGACACATTCCTGGGGTCAGATACATCACATGATCACACTGACAGAACCACAGGCACATAGACACAGGCAACAGAGCATGCACAATGTCGGCACTAGTACAGTGTATATCCACCTTTCGCAGCAATGCAGGCTGCTATTCTCCCATGGAGACGATCGTAGAGACGCTGGATGTAGTCCTGTAGAACGGCTTGCCATGCCATTTCCACCTGGCGCCTCAGTTGGACCAGCGTTCGTGCTGGACGTGCAGACCGCGTGAGACGACGCTTCATCCAGTCCCAAACATGCTCAATGGGGGACAGATCCGGAGATCTTGCTGGCCAGGGTAGTTGACTTACACCTTCTAGAGCACGTTGGGTGGCACGGGATACATGCGGACGTGCATTGTCCTGTTGGAACAGCAAGTTCCCTTGCCGGTCTAGGAATGGTAGAACGATGGGTTCGATGACGGTTTGGATGTACTGTGCACTATTCAGTGTCCCCTCGACGATCACCAGTGGTGTACGGCCAATGTAGGAGATCGCTCCCCACACCATGATGCCGGGTGTTGGCCCTGTGAGCCTCGGTCGTATGCAGTCCTGATTGCGGCGCTCACCTGCACGGCGCCAAACACGCATACGACCATCATTGGCACCAAGGAAGAAGCGACTCTCATCGCTGAAGACGACACGTCTCCATTCGTCCCTCCATTCACGCCTGTCGCGACACCACTGGAGGCGGGCTGCACGATGTTGGGGCGTGAGCGGAAGACGGCCTAACGGTGTGCCGGACCGTAGCCCAGCTTCATGGAGACGGTTGCGAATGGTCCTCGCCGATACCCCAGGAGCAACAGTGTCCCTAATTTGCTGGGAAGTGGCGGTGCGGTCCCCTACGGCACTGCGTAGGATCCTACGGTCTTGGCGTGCATCCGTGCGTCGCTGCGGTCCGGTCCCAGGTCGACGGGCACGTGCACCTTCCGCCGACCACTGGCGACACCATCGATGTACTGTGGAGACCTCACGCCCCACGTGTTGAGCAATTCGGCGGTACGTCCACCCGGCCTCCCGCATGCCCACTATACGCCCTCGCTCAAAGTCCGTCAACTGCACATACGGTTCACGTCCACGCTGTCGCGGCATGCTAACAGTGTTAAAGACTGCGATGGAGCTCCGTATGCCACGGCAAACTGGCTGACACTGACGGCGGCGGTGCACAAATGCTGCGCAGCTAGCGCCATTCGACGGCCAACACCGCGGTTCCTGGTGTGTCCGCTGTGCCGTGCGTGTGATCATTGCTTGTACAGCCCTCTCGCAGTGTCCGGAGCAAGTATGGTGGGTCTGACACACCGGTGTCAATGTGTTCTTTTTTCCATTTCCAGGAGTGTATAAAACTATGAACACAGCTGAAGATGTCATCTGTACTACACAAAGCTGTTATGTTCATGTCTCTGGGCAGAGGACACCGATTGCGGCGCGTTTCTCACGAATCGAGCAAGTTACAGCACATGCTTAACATTGTGTAACGTAGAGTGGCCAGTGTCGTTACGTCGTCAGTACAACATTTCGTCATCCTAGTCCAGTGGCACTCCATAATTGTAAATACACCATTAAGACAGGAACGCTAACACTAAAACACTCCACGTACGTCTAGTTCAATTCTTTTATTTTCTTACGTTATTTTTCTTCTTGTTGTCTGGAGACCGAAGACTGGTTTTATGCTACCACTAGTCTGTTCTGTGCGTGCGTCTTCATTACTGGATAACTACTCTGGAACTTACATACATCTCAAACTGCCTGCTGTACTGAAGTCTCTCGGTTTTCCTCTACAATTTCTACGCCTCATACTCCTTTCAACCACAAAACTAACGATTCTTTGGTGCCTCGGGATGTGTCCTATCAACATGTCCCTTCCTTTAGCCAATCTGTGCCCAAATTTCTTGTTTTACCCAGTTAAATTTTGTGCCTCCTCATAAGTTATTCCATCTATCCAACTCTTCTTCTTCTTCTTTTTCTTGTGCCTCTGCCCTACAGTTTCGCAGGTTTCGGCATGGTTAAGGTCGGATTTGGCATGGTTAATATTAAGGGGTCGCCGGATGCCCTTCCTGTCACCACCCAGTGACGCGAATGATGATGAGGATGATGAAATGGTGAGGACAACACAAACATCCAGTCTCCGGGCAGAGAAAATCCCAGCATGGCCGGGAATCGAACCAGGCACCCCTCGATCCATAGGCAGCAACGCTAGCCACTAGACCACGAGCTGAAGACAATTCCATCTATCCGAATAATCTAGAGAATTCATTCATCGCCGTTGTTTTAAACGAGTTTATGACCTGTCTCAAATGACATCGTTATCGACGGTACGTTAAACCTAGCTGACAACGGCCACATAAGCCTGGATTCGTACTTACGGTTTTATGTCTTATGAAAATAGTCTTTTAAGAAGAACTGATTATTTCTTTTACCTACTTATCAAACGACGCACACCGTAATCAGATAAATGAACAATTTCCATTTATATCTTGGTGAAGACGCACAACCTGCTGGAACAGCTAAGTGCTAACAAACTGAGTTAGGAACTCTTTAGTCAGGAAACATAAGTTCTTTGCAATGTGCTTCAATGAACGTTCCAGGCATTTACAATATGAGAAATAGGTATCTCTTGAAAGATTCATATGGTTTACATCTGTACATTGACAATTTAATGCAATCACCTTAATTGGTTAAAATAATCAGCATTCAGTTGCACAAAAGCTATTTTATTCCTAGCGATGTGCACATTTCCAGATGGCGGTAATATCATGTACACAAGGTATAAAAGGTCAGTGCATTGCCCGAGCAGATTCTGAACGCAGAATGGTAACTGGATCCAGACATGGGACATTCCATTTCTAAAATCCTTAGGGAAGTCAATTTTTCGAGATACACAGTGTCAAGAGTGTCTCAAGAACACCGAATTTCAGATATTATTTCTCACGACGGACAACGCAGTGAGCAGCGGTGTTTGCGTAGTCAGTCCTCACAGGCAAGCAACACTGAATGAAGTAACCGCAGAAATCAATGAGGAACGTATGAGCAACGTTTGCGTTCGGACAGAGCGGCGAGATTTGGCATTAGCGGACTATGGCAGCAGACGACCGACCCGAGAGCCTTTGCTAACAGCACGAAATCGTCTGCAGCGCCTCTCCTGGGCTCCTGACCATATCGGTAGGACCCGAGAAAACTGGAAAATTGTAACCTGGTCAGATGAGTCACAATTTCAGCTGGTAAGAGGTGTTGGTAGGATTCGAATGTAGCAGATCCCACAGAACCATGGAGCCAAGTTGTCAACAAAGCACTGGTGGTGGCTTAACACTAGCGTGTACTGTTTTCATGGAATGGACTGGGTCCTCTTGTCCAACTGAATCGGTCATTGACTGGAAATGGTTATGTTCGCCCACTTGGAGACAATCAGCAGCCATTCGTGGACTTTATCTTCTCAAACAACGATTGAATTTTTATGTATACAATGGACCATGTGACCGTGCCACAACTGTTCGCTAATTGGTTTGGAGAACATTCTGGACAATTAGAGCAAATGATCTGGCCACCCAGATCGCCCATCGTGAATCCCATCGAACATTTATGGGACATAATCGGGAAGTCAGTTCGTGCACAAAGTCCTGCACCGGCAACATTTTCGCAGTTATAGACGGCTATTGAGGCAGCATGGCTGAACATTTCTGCAGGAGACTTCCAAGGACTTGTTAAGCCGATACCACGTCGATTTACTGCGCTACGACGGGCAAAAGGACATTAGGAAGCATCCCATGACTCATACCACCTCAGTGTAGTTACCGCATTGTTTGCGAGAGTCAAAATTACGTACATGTACCAATATGCAGCATATTACTGTGGTCATGTGGGTCATAGTCCTGAGGCACATGATTACAGAAATATGTTGCGTGTATCTGCTTATGTTTGACGCTCGTAAATAATGTGATGATTATAAACCTCAGAAAAAAGGCACTGGGAAACTAAAACCGGTAAAGAAATAAAATTTCGTTTGAGCAACTAGTTCCTGATTATTTTAACAAATTGCTTAAGATGCATAAATTACTTTTTTTTGGGTCATCAGACTTCTGAATGGTTTCATGCGGCCTGCTGCCTATTCGTGTCCTGTGCCAACCTCTTTATCTCAGAGTAGCACTTGCAGCTGACGTCCTCAATTATTTACTGGATGTATTCCAATCTTTGTCTTCCTCTACAGTTCTTACCTTCTACGATTCTCTCCAGTACCACGACATAAGACTACCACGAACGTCCCACCATCCTGTCCATTCTTCTTGTCAGGAAGCTAAGGCAAAATGGCTGCATGACAAATGCGAGGAAATAGAAAAAAGATACGATTGTCGGAAGAACTGACTGAGCGTATAAGAAAGTCATAAAAAACTTCTGTGTAATTAAAAGCAAGGTGGTAACATTAATATTGCAATGGGATCTGCACTGTTAAATGAAGAGTATAGAGCAGATAGGTGGAAAGAGTACATTGAAGGCATTTAAGAGGGGGAAAATTCGTCTGATGACGTGACAGAAGGAGAAACAGGAGTAAATATACAGGGCTATTACAAATGATTGAAGCGATTTCATAAATTCACCGTAGCTCCATTCATTGACATATGGTCACGGCACACTACAGATACGTAGAAAAACTCATAAAGTTTTGTTCGGCTGAAGCCGCACTTCAGGTTTCTGCCGTCAGAGCGCTCGAGAGCGCAGTGAGCCAAAATGGCGACAGGAGCCGAGAAAGTCAGTCATAACAGAGCAACAACACTTCAGGACGAAGTTCAACAAAGATCCACCAACTGCTAACTCCATGGTATGCGCAGTTTAAAGCTTCTGGATGCCTCTGTAAGGGGAAATCAACGGGTCGGCCTGCAGTGAGCGAAGAAACGGTTGAACGCGTGCGGGCATGTTTCACGCGTAGCCCGCGGAAAATTGGCTCATGCCACAACTGGAGACCGACAGCGCCGACTTCATCTTTCAACAGGATGGTGCTCCACGGCACTTCCATCATGATGTTCGGCATTTCTTAAACAGGAGATTGGAAAACCGATGGATCGGTCGTGGTGGAGATCATGATCAGCAATTCATGTCACGGCCTCCACGCTCTCCCGACTTAACCCCATGCGACTTCTGTCTGTGGGGTTATGTGAAAGATTCAATGTTTAAACCTCCTCTACCAAGAAACGCGCCAGAACTGCGAGCTCGCAACAACGATGCTTTCGAACTCATTGATGGGGACGTGCTGCGCCGAGTGTGGGAGGAACTTGATTATCGGCTTGATGTGTGCCGAATCACTAAAGGGGCACAAATCGAACATTTGTGAATGCCTAAAAAAACTTTTTGAGTTTTTGTATGTGTGTGCAAAGCATTGTGAAAATATCTCAAATAATAAAGTTATTGTAGAGCTGTGAAATCGCTTCAATCATTTGTAATAACCCTGTAGAAGAGATAGGGGCTCCAGTATTAGAATCACCATTGAAAAGAGGTAGGGAAAACTTTAGATCGAATAAGACAGAACGGGTAAATAAAATTCGATCAGAATTTGTAAAATAATTGGTGGAAGTGTCAAGGAGGCTTTCACGTCGGTGCGTAAAATGTATGAGTCTGGCAATATACCACCTGACATTCGGAAAAACATCATCCACGTAATTCCGAAGACTGCAAGGGCCGACAAGTGCACGAATTATCGTACAATCAGGCTAACAGTTCGTGTATCCAAGTTGTTGATAAAAAAAATGTACAAAAAATACAAAAGAAAACTGAAATACTGAGGATGCGTTAGACGACGATCAGTTTGGCTTTAGGAACGATAAGGTTTCCAGAGAGACAGTTCTAGGGTTGCGGTTGATAATGAAAGCAAGACCAAAGAAAAATCAAGCCACATTCACACAATTTGTCTGCCTGAAAAAAGTGTTCGAAGTGTCAGTGGTGCAAGATATTCGAAATTCTGAGAAAAATAGTGCTAAGCTATAGAGAAAGGCGGGTGATATAAAATATGTACAAGAGCCAAGCGGGAAAAATAAGAGTGGAAAACCAAGAACGAAGACCTGGGATTAAAATGGTGGTACGACAGGGATGAAGCCTTTCGCCCCTACTGTTCAATCTTTACATTGTAGAAGCAATGACGGAAATGAAGGAAAGGTTCAAGAATAGATAAAACACTGAAGAACCTTAATGTTAATAGTGAATCATTTCTACATTAGTTAACTGGGGATCGTCTTGAGAAAATGATGCGACATCGAAAAAAGGCCCCAGAAGCTTGTAGTTGAGTAATTGCAGCTTGAAAAGAAATACACCAAAACTGCACTTACTTTATGTAATTCGCTAGAGAAAAGCATAAGCTGTGTGAGAGTTTATGTGTCACGATCTTCACAGAATCAAACTTGGTTATGCTAAATTTGAGCATATAGGTCTTATCTTATTTCTAATGTGATAAAAATTATGTGTGTGGTCAGAAAAAGTATTTGCATTTTTTTATCTGCCTCAAACAATACCTGTCTACCTGATCTATTAGGTGCTGTCTCCATGTAGTCAGTCTCAGAGTTACTGAAAAATTAAATTTCACCTACTTGCAGCCCATTTAGGTGCCCCTTCTATGTCTAAGTTGGGAAAACGCATTGTCTCATCTTAATGACCATCTCAAAATGACTTATTTTCTCTGTTCAAACAACAGACAACATTTGATCGTAATTCTACGTGATTGCCTCCATTTGTTGATGGAAATAACAATATTTTTACACATTACTTTATCAGCTTGATGTATCAAATGATTCAAAATAAAGAGAGTGAAGCCCATTTACGAATATTTTATGTGAAATGGCTTGCATCCACATCACGTCGCTGCCGAAATTCACCGATAAGTATTTCATTCGTCTAACACAGCTGTGGGAACGTAGAAACTCTTTCACGAAACGACACAGATATAAGATAAAAGCTCCATTGGTCAAGGTTACGACGAAAGGATAGAGTTACTATAAGACGCGGTAGCGGAAATGGTCTTCATGATAAACATCTCGCAAAGTATTGTTTCAGGAGTTCTGAGGTCATCTATTATCTGGCGCCATCTTTATTACCCGACCCAACGGTAGCCATTGTGTGATAATGGGGACAAAATCTCCTTCTGAAACAAAGAGAGCACAAAATGCAGACGGCGGCGGACTGGTTCTTCCTCTTTTTAATTTCTTTTCTTAGTCTTATGTCGTCCATTTTAGTATCTTTTCCCGTCGCTCTACCGCCTGATCCTACGCTGCATCAAGCGGGCCGTACCACAACGATGATACGAAGAGCTGTAATCCAAAGCACTTTCCATTTCTTACCTGTCGAATTTTACGATATTGTCGAAGACTCTTTGGGTCGTGTTAGCGAGAAATACATCAGAGGCAGAAGGAGGTGGCAGTATGTGTAAGACAACGGTCACGTATTTATATTTGACAGTGAATGCCGATTCTGTGGTAGCTTTTTCAGCATATCACCTTGCGAGGTTCCCCAACAAGCTACTTTTCATCCGATTTTTTCTTCTTTTCTCTTTTTCATCGGTCTTCTGGCTTGCATGATGCGGCCCGCCACAAATTCCACTCCCGTAGTAAACTCTTCGTCTTAGGGTAGCACTTGCACCCTACATGCTCAACTATTTGTCGGATGTGAATCTATCTCAGTATTCCCCTAGAGGTCCCCCCATAACTTTCTCGCCGGCCGCAGTGGCCAAGCGGTTCTAGGCGCTTCAGTCTGGCACCACATGGCTGCTACGCTCGCAGGTTCGAATCCTGCCTCGGGCATGGGTGTGTGTGATGTCCTTAGGTTAGTTAGGTTTAAGTCGTTTCTAAGTCTAAGGGATTGATGACCTCAGATGTTAAGTCGCATAGTGCTTAGAGCCATTTGAATCATTTGAACCGTAACTGCCTCCAGTCCGCAAAAGTTATTCCTTGACTCTTTAACACGTGTCCATGTGTCCTATCAACCTGCCCTTCTTCTTGTGAATTTTTACATGTTCTTCTAGTTGCCAATGCTGCGGATGACCTCATTACTTATCAGTCCACGTAATTTTCAACGTCTCTCTACAGCATCACAACTCAATCCCAGAGTCCAAGATTCAGTGCCATATAGTTCTCTGCATGAAACATACACTCCCAGAAATTTCTTCCTCAAATTAAGGCCATTGTTTGACACCAGTATAATTCTTTTCGCCAGGAATTGTCCTCTTTGCCTATGCAATCTGTTTAATACGTCCTGCTTGCTTTGTCTGTCATGCGCTCTTACAAGGTAGCAGAATTACTTCATTTCGGCTACTTAGAGCTGCCCAATTCTGATGCTGATTCCATCTCTAATCTGATTTCTGTTACTCCTCATTGTTTTTACAATTCTTCTATTTACTGTCAATCCATACACTGAACTAATTAGACTGTATATTCTATTCGATTGTTCCTGTAATTTTTCTTCGTGGCTACTGATTATAACAATCCTGTCAGAGAATCTTATCATAGATATCATTTCAACCAACATTTTAATACCTCTCGTGTCATTTTCCATTGCTTTTTGATGTGTGATTGAACAGTGCGGGTGGAAGACTACATGTCTGTCTATGCTTTCTAATACAAGCAGTTTGTTCTTCCTTTTTTTTATTTTTCTCTCTTTGTTCTTGTACGTGTTGCATATAACCCGTCTTTTCCTGTAGTTTACATTTATTTTCTTGAGTGTTTCAATCCTCCTGCACCATTTTAAACTGTCCAAGTAGGTAGACAATCCTATGAAGGTCTCATTTTTTTTTTATTAAGTCTTGCTTCTACTATCAATCACAACGTCAGAAATGCCTCTGCGTTGACTTTTCTTTTCCTAAAGTCAAAGTGATCATCTAATATACGCTCAAATTTGTTTCCCATTCTTGTGTATGTTCTTCTTGTTACCAAATTGTATGCAGGAGCTTTTAAGCTGGCTGTGTGTTTGTACCTGATTGCTTGATTGTTCTCTCATTTAAGTGTCCTTGATATAATTGGGATTGAGGCATCAGACTGTCACGGAGTGCTATGGGCTTACTGATAGACAACACCTTGACACCTCTGCATTTCCACATACCTGCTAGCAGATGGAAGAACAACAGTGTAGCCTGCCAGTTGGCGCCTAGGACTCTCACAGCAATTTGTCTCCGCACACGTGCATTTTTAAAGTGCTCTACAAAGGAAAGCGGGTGCCATCGAGGATGCCGCTAAGCTGGTGGGTCTTAGAAGAACCCCGTACCGCTTAATTCAAGCATGTGCCGATGTCGCGTGCCTCCGTGATCACACCATAGTAGGGCGCGAAACTGGAGGTCCGAAAAAGTGTAAGCTTCCTCGGGTGCTTCGGATCGCGTTCAAATTTCGTGCAATGTTTTTGAACGGACCGTCATGGTTCTGCCCTGTACTACAGAGCAAAAACTTTAGTCACACTTCACTCCAAAGGGGTACAATCAAAATGTGTTCGCCAGTGGTGGCCGACCGTAACCTTTGCAATGCAAGTGTTCTAAAACAATTTTCGATGAATCCATAAAAAACACCTAAATGTGAATAGCCGGTCGGGGACTTAAACTGCGCTTTTTCCGTGCTTAAGTCAAATGTACATAAACATACTGTCCAAATTAACTCACCCAACGTTAGTCTTTCATATCTCTTCATCTAAACAGCGGCAGTACAGTGCTAAAGTGCATTAATTCGTGTAGCTCTCAAGAAGCATGTCCACAATATACGAACAGACTGTCAGATTTTGATATCAAAGCTGATGGATGCTGATGTGCTCGCTGAAAGATTTTGAAACTTTTCTTAAAGAAAAAAAAATCAGACATTGAATAGCTTGATAACACAATGTATCGTATAGCGCGTGTTAAGAATAAATCGAAGTTAAATTATCAGATATTATTCTGTCCAACACGCCAACAGCCTTTCCACAGGGATAACATCTATTCCCATCAAATCACGGACGTTAAGCTCTGTCAGGCTTGGCTAGCACATGGACGGGTCACTGTCCGGGTCTACCGAGTGCTGTTGGCAGGCGTGGTAACTCAGCCCTTGTGAGGTCAATTGAGGAGCTGCTTGGGTGTGAGGTAGCGACACCGAAAACTGTGTGCTGACCACATGCCCCTCTGCATCAGCATCTGGCGACGCCTAAGGGCTGAGGGTGAGGGTGACACGGCGGTCGGCCGGTACCGTTGGGCCTTCAAGGCCTGTTCGGACGGTGTTTGTTATTCTGTCCAATGTAGCCGAGCAGTCAAGGTCTGACAACATACATCGCATTGACGTGTGCCGAAACGTAATTAGTAAGTTCCACTACTGTGTTACTGATACTACTAATCTTGAACCTTAGCGTATTTTCGGAATACACCATTTTTAATCGTGCTTTTATGGTACAATTCGCAAGATTCAGGACTAGCTAAGACATCCAGCATTCCCTAGGTATTTATTTATAACTGTGGGTGAGACTTTGTACCCGTGGAATTTATTTATGGCCTATAAAGTTTCTTTGTATACAACGCTTGAAGTCATTATGTTCGGGGACATGAACGAAGAACTTGTTTGCTTGACTACAATGGAGAGAGCGGAAAGCAAGTGATACTAAAGTTCACACCCGCAAAACGCAGCGTCTGGTCTTGCGCCTTGTTTAAGGCCATGGCATAACGTTAACTTGCCGGAAATGTAAATCTTTGAACTGAAATGGTGAATTGTTAGGAGTAAGTGGATTGGGGGTGCAAAAACTCGCTTGCTTGTGGCACGTTCAATCAAAATTTCCACTTCTATGATGTGTAAGTAACTTCCAGCCTCTGTGAGTGAAGTGTTCTGAGGAGCGCGGTCTCGATCACAGATACACTCCTGGAAATGGAAAAAAGAACACATTGACACCGGTGTGTCAGACCCACCATACTTGCTCCGGACACTGCGAGAGGGCTGTACAAGCAATGATCACACGCACGGCACAGCGGACACACCAGAAACCGCGGTGTTGGCCGTCGAACGGCGCTAGCTGCGCAGCATTTGTGCACCGCCGCCGTCAGTGTCAGCCAGTTTGCCGTGGCATACGGAGCTCCATCGCAGTCTTTAACACTGGTAGCATGCCGCGACAGCGTGGACGTGAACCGTATGTGCAGTTGACGGACTTTGAGCGAGGGCGTATAGTGGGCATGCGGGAGGCCGGGTGGACGTACCGCCGAATTGCTCAACATGTGGGGCGTGAGGTCTCCACAGTACATCGATGTTGTCGCCAGTGGTCGGCGGAAGCTGCACGTGCCCGTCGACCTGGGACCGGACCGCAGCGACGCACGGATGCACGCCAAGACCGTAGGATCCTACGCAGTGCCGTAGGGGACCGCACCGCCACTTCCCAGCAAATTAGGGACACTGTTGCTCCTGGGGTATCGGCGAGGACCATTCGCAACCGTCTCCATGAAGCTGGGCTACGGTCCCGCACACCGTTAGGCCGTCTTCCGCTCACGCCCCAACATCGTGCAGCCCGCCTCCAGTGGTGTTGCGACAGGCGTGAATGGAGGGACGAATGGAGACGTGTCGTCTTCAGCGATGAGAGTCGCTTCTGCCTTGGTGCCAATGATGGTCGTATGCGTGTTTGGCGCCGTGCAGGTGAGCGCCACAATCAGGACTGCATACGACCGAGGCACACAGGGCCAACACCTGGCATCATGGTGTGGGGAGCGATCTCCTACACTGGCCGTACACCACTGGTGATCGTCGAGGGGACACTGAATAGTGCACGGTACATCCAAACCGTCATCGAACCCATCGTTCTACCATTCCTAGACCGGCAAGGGAACTTGCTGTTCCAACAGGACAATGCACGTCCGCATGTATCCCGTGCCACCCAACGTGCTCTAGAAGGTGTAAGTCAACTACCCTGGCCAGCAAGATCTCCGGATCTGTCCCCCATTGAGCATGTTTGGGACTGGATGAAGCGTCGTCTCACGCGGTCTGCACGTCCAGCACGAACTCTGGTCCAACTGAGGCGCCAGGTGGAAATGGCATGGCAAGCCGTTCCACAGGACTACATCCAGCATCTCTACGATCGTCTCCATGGAAGAATAGCAGCCTGCATTGCTGCGAAAGGTGGATATACACTGTACTAGTGCCGACATTGTGCATGCTGTGTTGCCTGTGTCTATGTGCCTGTGGTTCTGTCAGTGTGATCATGTGATGTATCTGACCCCAGGAATGTGTCAATAAAGTTTCCCCTTCCTGGGACAATGAATTCACGGTGTTCTTATTTCAATTTCCAGGAGTGTACATCGTACCTCCCTCCTGGAAGAAGTTTCCAAGCAGCGAATCGAAACCTAGCGTTCTCGAGTCCAAGTCTCGTCTCACGACATTCATTGGATTCTTGAGACCGCATGGTCCTCAGTGTTTTAGCCATAATGGTGTAGTTAGAACGACTAGATTGCTTTCTATTCATTATTATGCGTAAACAAAAATAAATCAAAACGTAATGAACAGGCATCCAAATCACAAAACAAAGTAAATAATTTCGTTTTTCCTAGCAAGAAATATAATAAAACCAGTGGAAAGAAGCAAAGCAATGTCGTTACGTGTTCACTAGGCAAAGCAAAATCAGTAAGTAAATATATCCTAGCTAAGTAAATTCGCTGCTAGTTTATATTTGTAAAGACAAGATTGCGGCACTTAATTCTGTCACTAACGTAAACTTCCGAAAATATTTCTGTCACTGAGTAAAAAAACACTAACAATTACATGTATTGGTTCTTTGGTGTACCACGAAACTAACGGCGGACCAAGCCATCATGAGTAAACATCCAAACCACTCCACTGGAGCCGCGCGGGGCAGCCACGCGGTCCCAGGCGTCTTGTGACGGTTCGCGCGGCTCCCCCTTCCCCCCCTCCCTTTCTCCGTCGGAGGCTCTAGTCCTCCCTTGGACATTGGTGTGTTTGTTGTCGTTAGTTTAAGTTAGATTAAGTAGTGTATAAGCCTAGGGACCGATGACCTCAACAGTTTGGTCCCCTAGGACCATACCACAAATTTCCATACTACAATTAACAGACGATTTCAGAACAAATTTTAAATTACGCTATCTTCTTTTTCTTCCAATTTTGGTGAAAAAAGCCAGTATTTTGCCCCAAGCTACGCTCAACTTATCTGTGAAGACCTCTTTGAAAATTCGTGTAGTTATTTTGGAGATTCGCATGTTAAAATAGACAGACACGACCATTTTACAGTTGTGATATTTGTTTATAGAGGAATAAATACGGATATAGACGAATAGAAGCACAAAAATATAATGTGGACTAGTGCTGATGACGCCTTAGACGCTACAGGACAGCGGACTGTGATGCTCTTGTTGGTGCATATTATATTAACATAATGTACAAATAATGTACAAATACAGATATTATTAAATCTTTGTACTCTTCCAAAATGTTTCAGTGACATGTTAGATCTCTCCAAAACAGAAAAGAAAACAATCTGACAATATACAGATATTGCTTAGAAGCTGCTCATTCACATACTACCTTGACACAAAAACCACTGAGAAACTACTTACCGTGTCCATTAGAGCGGTTGTTTTAAGCAATTGAAGCATGTTCTTACACTGTTACAGATTTTATCAAAATCGATAGACTCAGTGGCAGCGGACATGTCGTTTACTATTGATTCAATCAAGACGAAATTTTCTGGAAGATCAAAACTGTGTGCCAGACGCGGTCTCTAATCTAGGACTATTGCTTTTTGCGAGCATGTGCATTACGAATGAGCTACCCCGCTCTCATAAAAATTCTTCGAACATGCACGATTAGCCAGCTAAATCGGTAGAATATTTGCACGCGAAAGATAAAGGTCCCAGTTTCGAGTCCCGGTCCGCCACAGAGCTATGATCCCTCCTGTTGATGACGGACACAACTTACAGCCTATCTCTCAGTGTTACGTCACCTTATAAACTACGTTTTTGCCTCACACCCGATTTTTGCGTGTGTTTGTTTGTATGTGCAAGTAGGCTTAACTTTGAACCGTTCTATTTTACAAAGCGATAGAAATATCAATAACTTTTGATGGTTCTTCGAGATCGGGATCTTAGGAATATGTCTCAAAAAGTTCAGCCATTTTGTGCGTCGTCGTCTTGAAATCCACTGCTCGGTTTTCTGGTAAGAAATGGGAAAAAACTTTTTTCACGTTCTCTCAGGCAGTCGCCCTCAAACGGTAGGATGCGACTCCCAGGGGTGGGAGGTGGGTGGGAGGTACAGGTGGATGCGTGCAAGGTTGGCGCAATATATTTGAAAGAAAAAAATAGTATTCTGAGTAACAAACAGTTTAGTTTATCTTTCCCTTCGAGCAAGGAATATGCTGTCGATCTAGAGTGAATTTTGCCAGAAATCGGTGTTACGCCAGACGCGGTCGATGGTAAACGGATTTTTTGCCAGGAAACTAAATGTTTTATTGTCTACCCAAAAGAACTTCGTTAAAACGACGGATATTACTTCCAAGGCCCTTTTATCCCCTTACTAGATTTCGAACAGGATTGTCAGATACAAGAAACCACACACAGTTGCAGAGACACTGGTTTTACTAACAGCGATTGAAACCGTATCAGCAGTGTTTGGTGACTGATCTGCTCAACAGTTGAAAAGTGTTGGTATCCCTAATGACACAGTGCGTAGGAGAATTTTAAACATGATTGACGATTTACTGGAGCAGGTAATCGATAAATTGCATAACAACTGTTTTGCACTTCAAGTGGAGGAAGTGACTGATATTCAGCAAGATGCTTGCGTTGCTTTCGTTGTGAGGTTAACATTCGAGAGGTACTAGTTTTCTGTGAGTCCATACTGAAAATAACTACAGCTCAAAGCCGTTTTTTCGACAATATCAATACTTTTTTAATCAAAGTGGAATATGTAGGAATAGGTGCACCGGAGTATGCACAGATGTAATTTTCTTAGTGTTTGGGATGCATGGGAAATTGCAAGCGTAAGTTAAAGCTGTAGCCAAGTGCATGATACAGCGGGAGCCTTTGGCGCTAAGTAACTTAGTCCGTCCCTTGATCAACTGCTTCAAACGGTTACACAAGAAGTTAATATTATTGAGGCAAAATTATAAATTCTAAACTTTTTAAATTGCTGTGTGAGGAGACTGGGTGCTGAATACAATCAATAGCTCCTTTTAAATAATTCTCGAAGGCTTTCAGGAAGTAAAGTGCTCAGAAGAATTCCCGGAGGTATGTACCGTCTACGCAACTAAAACGAAGGCAGTTTGTTTGTAGCCATATGCGTTTCGCTTCATTTATTTGGAAAGCATCATCAGTGGCCTGAAATACATGTTTCTTTTTATACGTACAATAAAAGTACTATGTGATAGACGTAATACGCTGATACATTACCTTTTGAGGTGATTTTATCTTACTTTTTACAATAGAAGCAAGATTTGTAGCCCAAGTTTCATATTGTGAATGTACCGTTCGGCGTTAGTTACCATTTCCAGCTCTGTTAACACATGTGTGTGTTCCTTGAGATGTATTTGTTGCTCTTCATACTCCAGCTGGCCAATTTCTGGCGTTGTTTCATACACACTTGTCACATCGCATGTTTCACTTTCACTTCCATTTGGCGATCAACATATGTGTATTTTCGGTGTGTAGTGTTGCAGTTGTGTGTCTCCCTTTTGCTTGATGTTTTTCATTTGTTGTGTGTGTGTGTGTGTGTGTGTGTGTGTGTGTGTGTGTGCGCATGCGCGCGTGAATGTGTATTCCGCATAAATTCATGTTTAAAAAAAATGAAAAATAAAAAAAATGAAAAAATAAAAAATACTAATAATACATTTGCACATAGGAAATTACACACGCCCACACACACAAACTTATAAAAAATTACATTTGCACGTAGCAAATTACACACACACACACACACACACACACACACACACACACATGCACATACATACACACACAGACACACAGATTATCATGTTTATATATAAAAAACAGCAGAATATGCACGCACGCGTGCGTGCACCAACACACACAGCAAATGGAAAACATTAAACAAAATGTTCCCCACACTAGTGTCACTCTTAGAGGACACATATAATCCGACAGTCCCAATGGAGGTAAAGGCCTGTCTTCCTCATCTTCTTTAAAATTTCACTGTTTCAGTGACGATTTTAATGAATTTAACCATAATAAAAATTCATTCAAAAATGCTCTGCAACATCGCGTATAAACATAAAAGAGCAAGAACAAGTTACTGATGTCTCTAGTGATACTTCATTGAAGAGGAATTTTGGGTATATGTTGGCAAGGAATTCGCAAAGCTGAGCCAAAATACAGTGAAGACACTAGTTTCTTTTGCTGCAGCATACTTGTGCAAGGCTGGCTATGTCAAACTACAGCTCAAACTTCGAGTGACTGTTTCTGCTCCACCATCACGTCCTGAGTAATCTTCTCAAAAGCAAGCCCTTCCATCATATCGAAGTTTGTGATTTAAATTTTAAATGTAAACTTCAAGTGACAGTTTCTGCTCCTACATCACGTCCTGAGTAATCTTTTCAAAAGCAAGCCCTTCCATCATATCGAAGTTTGTGATTTAAATTTTAAATGCTGTTGTAATCCTTGATTGCTGAACTGTAATTATTGTTCATTTCATAGTTTCTAAGTGAATGAAAATTTAATAAGAATAAGAATTTGTTACGATTTTTGTTTAACAAATTCTTGTATTTTGTTTTCTTTTACGTAAGATTCCTTTAGATACAATTTAGTGAAATAAGGCAAACAAATTATTAACAAATGACTATTTCTATGTACGAAACAGGGTGGGGTCTGATACTATTTTTCCACGTGAAGGGGGGCCCCAGAGGAAAAATGTTTGAGAACTGCTGTTCCAAGGAACCGCCCTTGAACCAATGGTGCCTACATTAATTCCATAAAGCCCACCATGGACCACATCAAAGCAAAAAAGAGGCAACCGATTTTCTCCATTTATCTAAGCTGGGGTAGGTGTGTAGTATTCATACTTCGAACTTGTACTGTTGGATACTGAGACTAAAAGATCCTTCGGTTGGGTATACAAATGGTTCTTAGCCCAACGGCTATGCAGACTACTTGAGTCTCCCATTCTAATGCCGACAGAACACGAGGTGTGAGCCCCAAAAAGATCCCCGTTTTTATTCGCGGCGTTTTGGAACATATTGGTAAACATGCTGCTGAGTGCGTACCAATTCGGAACATCATTGCTTCCGACAGGCCGTTGACGAGACTAGTTTAACGAGGAGAATATTCCACTGAAAACAGAGACCCCCAGCTCAGAGACGAGCAGAGATGATAGAGTTGGAAACAAGATGATTGTGAACGTGCGAATGCGTTATCTGGGGGGTGTCCTGCAGAAAGTAGCTGGGCAACGGTGTGTGAACACGGCTGCGGTCGGTAACGCGGCGCGGCCCGACCTTACACATCACACGCACACAGCCCGCTCCAGACGCGGCGGCCCCAAAGTTCAGCAGGTCGGGCTGCCCGACAGAACCGGCTCCTCCTTTTCGCCTTTTCTCTTCCCTGCCGTGGGCCGTGCCGCCAGACGTGTCATGGTTCTTTATGCACGCGTGGCATTCCGCTCAACGATGCCGCCGTCTCCAGCCGCGGACCGGTGCAATGCGGAAGTGCCTGCGGTTTCCGATAACCCGTCACCAGCGTCCGAAGCAGCTGCAGGCCTGAATTCCCCGACACCTCTCCTATGATCTCATCGCTCGGTTACAGGCAGCATAGCCAATTACGAAATTTAACTGACACTAATCAATTAAAAGTATATGGATTCTTCAACGCGCGTTAATATCCGGTGTGTTCATCGATCACTTTCAGTGGGATGTCTGAGTGGAAATGGCAGACAATTCTTCGAGAGAAGAAACAAGCAGTTCGCCGCTGTACCTCCGAGAATGTCACCCGCAATCGGAGACGAAACGTCAGGGGAGAGTTTGTAAGTAGGCTGTTTATGTTTTCTTATTGGCAACGTTACGTAGCGCTCTGTATGGATATCACTGGCTGTGCTGTGTGCAGTCTGTGGCTAGTTTGCATTGTTTTCTGCCATTGTAGTGTTGGGCAGCGGCAGCGGGATGTCAACAGCGTGTAGCGTTCCGCAGTTGGAGGTGAGCCGCCAGCAGTGGTGGATGTGGGAAATGAGATGGCGGATTTTTGAGTACAGAATGGATATTATGAACTGCCATGTATATCATGCTTTTTCAACACTATTAAGGTAAATACATTGTTTGTTCTCTATTAAAATCTTTCATTTGCTAACTATGCCTATCTTTTATTTAGCTGGCAGTAGTGGCGCTCGCTGTATTGCAGTAGTTCGAGTAACGGAGATTTTTGGTGAGGTAAGTGATTTTTGAAAGGTATAGATTAATGTTAGTCAGGGCCATTCTTTTGCAGGGATTTTTGAAAGTCAGATTGCGTTGCGCTAAAAATATTGTGTGTCAGTTTAAGCACAGTCGTGTACAATTGTTGTAAGGGGACGTTTCAAGTTTTGTACTTCGACCACGGCCTATCAGCCCGGAAGTTTTAAGTGAAGACATTACCGGCCGTGAAAGCCTACATTGTATGATCAAACAAGAGAATGTTACATTGGACATTGGGGCCGCATTGTCGTGCTGATACAGTCATCGCATCAAACCTATTATGTGAATGTGTGACATGTCCGAAAGAACAGACACCACACATTCATATAATTTGACAGGCCTAGCTGGGCAATGGATCCACCTTCTTCACTGCGGATGCACAAATACGTCCGACCTCCGGTGGGAATCTCGGAAGAGGGATTATGGAGGAAAGGAACAGGGGCCTGGGGATAGGTGGCACTCGATGGGAGTGTGGATTCACCGGGAGGACCTGAGGCAGTTGCGTTAACGCTGCGTCCCGGATGGCTCAGTCGTAACCGCACCTACCTAGCAACCAGGAGATCCCTGGTCGAATCCCGGTCCGGTACACATTTTCTCTCGTCGCCGCCGAGCGTGTCAATCGAAGACATGATTCTGTTCTCTGATTAATGAAACTCCACAGCCAATAATGTATCAAAGTTTTTGAACACCTGTAGTCTGCGTCATAGCAATGAACTCTGACGGTGGAATACTCGCATCTTTAGTCGTTACGAGAATATTATATTAGTTACTGGTACATCAGCATACCGTCGTAAACCTTGACCACCAAATGAATTACTGTGATTAACTCTTGATCTACTATCCCCCCAGTTGCTCTCACTAAAAGTGGACTAATTTTCATAAAAATAAGTGACTGTAGTTCAGCAGTTGTGAAGTTCAGACAGTCTTTGACATTAAATTTGTATTCGAGAAAACCGGAGTTTAGATAGTCGTCTAACAATTCCTGTTTCGTTGTAAAACGTAAAATTTCACGGCCGGAAATGTGACGGTTAATAAAATATTCTGGAGTATTGTGCAGTGATCGGATGGATTTCGCATTAAAACCCAACGTTTCGTCCCCATCTACGGGAGATATTTCAAAGGCGGATCGTAGCTTCTTTAAGGTCCGATTCACACCCTGGTTCGCTACTGACTTTAGTAAAATTCCGTGTGTTCCTGCTCAGTGGCGTGACGTCACATGCTTTGAATACTCATGCGCAACTTGTTGTTGTCAGCTGGCGTCGTGCGCTGCTGTTTTTATCCCAAGATGGAAGACTCGTACACAACTTCTCTTGCATCACGATGCATATCTCAATCAGTTTCACATCCTTGTACTTCCTATTGAAATTCCTGGGCTTTATAACAATTTCTTTGGCTTCTCTATACGGCCTATCATCGTATCCGCTTGTGACTGCCAGAACTTGAGTCCTATCAAAATGAATATGGTAGTCTCCAGGCTGCAAGGCATCTTCCGCTTGAGGTAATTCTGAATTCGTATTTCCAGTTTACGAGATTTAATGACGGCAAATGCTCGGGTAATCCTTCGGATAGCCCACCACCTACTCCATTAGCAATACAGCGCAAAGACCGCGATGTTTCCTTTCTGTATTGGACTGACGTTGACTGGACATCAGACAGTAACCCCACATATTCTGCCTCTAAATAAATTTTGCTCGCGGGTCAGTTAGGCAGCTCACTGGGTATCGACGTACTCCCGTTCAGAATGGAAGGATTACTGCTTTTGGTTGCCTTCGCGTGCTGCCGGGCGCGGACTGGTTTCCGCTCCTCCATCAGCCAGCTGCCGCCGTGCGACAGGTGTTGGGCGAAGCATCGCTGCCCGCGGGACGGGATATTCAGAGCTGTGCTTCGAGGCGCCTCCATAAATTCTAGCCGGCGACCTTGACGACGGCGTGGCCTCACTTCGAAAAAAAGTAAGACGGGGAGTTTCCAGTAACGCCATTTGGCAATTTCGTATTTTGATTGAAAAGAAATGTCTAGATATTTGTATTATCGGGCAGTAAGATAATATTTCGTCGTTGACCAAGGCCACAAAGACTCTGAGCAGCATCAACCTAAAAACCAAAATTTGTCATGCAGGAACAGTAGTCTTTAACTAGAATTTCTCGTTTTCTGAGGACACTGGCTGCGCGGTCTTCTGCATCGTTGTTACGAGAATTTCATAGATTTCCAATGATTCCTGCACGCAGTTCTCTATGATGTCTCGTTCTCGTACCGTTGGTCGTTTGCAATCCAAGACACTGCCGTGATATCCTCGTCTTCGTTCCGGTCGAGAAAGATACGCGGAAGAGCAATATTGTAGATTCGAATGTTTGAAGGAGATACTAGCGGAAGATGTGAAGGCAAGCTGTAAAACTTGCCTCGATAGCTCACTACGTAAGTGGGTTTTGCGGGAATTGGAAGGTTCCAGTACGGTACCTTTTTCAAGTGGCCTTCTGCAAGGTAGTGTATTTACTACCAGCCAGTGCCGCTTTCAAATTCAACTACTTTCTCAACAGTGTCACTGAACTCTTGAGTGGAAGAGATCAGTAAGTTGAGGGAAAAAAAAAAAAAAAAAAAAAAAAAAAATTCACTGTATTGAACTGCTCCTCATACGCCGATATCAGCCCTTAGGAATTAAAAAAAAAACTTCAGTTAATGAGCAATATCAACATTCGTTTCAACAGTAGGTTTTCTACTTCGGCTCAAGCGGTGCCCTGTTAAAGTAGCTTCTTCAAGAATTCACAATGAAATTAATATCTAATAATGATAAAAACGAATTGTAGCTATATGGAAATAATATTTAGTTACTTGACAAAAAATGTGTCAGTAAACCTCTCTCCCGAAACTGCCCCATCACTCTGCCCCCCCCCCTCCACCCCCGCCCCCCCCCCCCATAAATGGAACACTAGTTTCGTGTCTACTCTGAGGGTTTTGGCACTATTTCAACCATCAGCGAAGCATATTGCTGTCGTCTTTCAGAATATAAATTAGTAAGTTTTGTTATTACTTCTCTGTTAGCAGTATTGTCTCATGACAAATGTCGATTGTCACAGAGTCTGACTTAACGCAAACCAATTTACTCGACAGTTATATGTAACGAAACACCATTTTATGTCTGACTTCAGTATGTTGCTATGAAATTGTGATTTAAACAACTAACTTTAGAGAGACAACATCTTAGCCAATATTATCGATCTGACTGGTGTTGTGTTTGTATCAACAGAAGCAGAAAGCCTAGAGCTTTCACTGTACCGAACGACATGGTGCCGTGCTTAGGACACTGGACTTGTATTCGACAAGACGACAGTTCAAATTCGCGTACGGTCGTCCTGATTTACATTTTCCGTGATTTCCCTAATTACTTCAGACAAAAGCCGCGATGGTTCATTCGAAAGGGTTCGGCCGACTTCTTCCCCGTCATTCCTTAATCAGATAGGACCGATGAAATCACTGTTTGTTTCCCTCCCCAAAATCAACTAAACAATCAGCCTCCATTCTCTGCTTTGGTGCATTGCCATTAAAAGTTTAAGTTCTGTTATACCTAGTTTGTATGAATAAAGATGTCGAAATTAAGTCTGCAGATACCTTTTCTTTATTTTCAAGCCCTTCCGGAATGGCCGTGTGGTTCTAGGCGCTGCAGGCTGGAGCCGAACGATCGCTACGGTCGCAGGTTCGAATCCAGCCTCGGGCATGGATGTGTGTGATGTACTTAAGTAAGTTAGGTTTAATTAGTTATAAGTTCTAGGCAACTCATGACTTTAGAAGTTAAGTCGCATAGTGCTCATGAGCCATTATTTATTTTCGAATTACCAGTTTCGCTCCAGCGACCCGCCTTCTGTTCATTTGCCACAGTTACACAGCGAACTGTCGATACAGAACTGCAAGTCATAACTGCGGTGACAGTGAACTTGCAGTTCCTTATCGACAGTTCGCTATGTAACTGTAGCAATTGATCTCAAGATGGTCAGCTGTCCCGAAACCGGTAATACGAAAATAATGAAAAGAAATCTCTAGACTGAGGTTGGACATTTTTGCACAAATTAGATTCACTGGCACTTCCTGACGACGGGCATGTTTACTTTCGATTAATAATTTTTATGAACTGTAGGACTCGTGGAGTCCTAGAGCTATATGACACAGATCACAAATAAAGAACAACAGTGGAACTCGAAATCTTGAATGTTATGGAATGAAAGGACCACTACCCATAATGGAAGAGCCAAAAAAATGCAGTAGTTACAGTGAAAACGGGAAAAAATAGGTTCAGATACAAAACTAGACGAAATACTTTTCACACCATGAAGGAATACTAGAAATATTGAACTAATGCAACAAGGTACATCGCAATGATAAATGGCCAGAAAGCCTTAGTGCAATGAAAAAGGTTCCTTTATTACATAAACAGGGAACCGAGAAAGCCCGTAAGCACAGAGCGATTAGCCACACGCAGTCGAATTTATGTTAAGGATCACAAATGACGGACTGGAAAGAGGTAATGGAGGACAATTTGGCTCAGGACCTGTTTGGTTTTAAAAGAAATGAAGGCAGAAAGTATACAACTTTTGGGAGAGAGGTTTACTGAAAAGCGAAGAATGTAGGCGTGTATCATAGATATCGAAAACACTTTTGACAATGTGCCCAACAACTATAAAGAAGAAAGACGAGTGGGTTGGAAAGCAGGAAATTTATAAAGATGTTACGTACAATGAAGCTGTGCAGCACTTTTTACATGAACTACACTACCGGCCATCTGCACGAACAGATCGACGACGTTTGCAGCAGCATCGACTATCAACTCGGATATCATTGTTGCGGTTACCCTTGACGCTGCATCACAGACAGGAGCGCCTGCGATGGCGTACTCAACGACGAACCTGGGTGCACGAATGGCAAAACGTCATTTTTTCGGATGAATCCAGGTTCTGTTTACAGCATCATGATGGTCGCATCCGTGTTTGGCGACATCGCGGTGAACGCACATTGGAAGCGTGCATTCGTCATCGCCACACTGGCGTATCACCCGGCGTGATGGTATGGGGTGCCATTGGTTACTCGTCTCGGTCACCTCTTGTTCACATTGATGGCACTTTGAACAGTGGACGTTACATTTCAGATGCCTTACGACCCGTCGCTCTAACCCTTCATTCGATCCCTGCGAAACGCTACATTTCAGCAGGATAATGCACGACCGCATGTTGCAGGTCCTGTACGGGCCTTTCTGGATACAGAAAATGTTCGACTACTGCCCTGGCCAGCATATTCTCCAGATCTCTCACCAATTGAAAACGTCTGGTCAATGGTGGGCGAGCAACTGGCTCGTCACAATACGCCAGTCACTACTCTTGATGAACTGTGGTATCGTGTTGAAGCTGCATGGGCAGCTGTACCTGTACACGCCATCCAAGCTCTGTTTGACTCAATGCACAGGTGTATCAAGGCCGTTATTTCGTCCTGATTTCTCAGGAGCTATGCACCCAAATTGCGTGAAAATGTAATCACATGTCAGTTCTAGTATATAATATTTGTCCAATGAATACCCGTTTATCATCTGTATTTCTTCTTGGCGTAGCAATTTTAATGGCCAGTAGTGTACATCCCCTCACAAAAGAATGAAGGAATGTAGAAGGGGAAGGGGAAACGAAATGGGACTTCAGGATGACAGAATAAGTGATGTTAAAATGGCTCTGAGCACTATGGGACTTAATATCTGAGGTTATCAGTCCCCTAGAACTTAGGACTACTTAAACCTAACTAACCTAAGGACATCACACACATCCATGTCCGAGGTATGTTTCGAACCTGCGATCGTAGCGGTCGCGCGAGTCCAGACTGAAGCGCCTAGAACCGCTCGGCCACTCCGGTAAGTGATGTTATTTCCTTGATTTCCCGACTGAAATTTACTAAGAACTTACCAGCATGCGTCCGTGTTCAGTATAATGTTATACCTCCTCAGACTGGATTTGGTTGGAGAGGGCCTCATAAAGCCGTTGTATCCTCTCCAGGGGCAAACTGGCTCACAACTGTAGATGTCCTACATACAGACAGACCCTGCGACTGAGTTGACACCCGAAGTGGTCCGAAATACGTTTTATCACTGCAGATCTGGCGATCTCACTAGTGACGAGAGTGCCCGAGCATCAGACAGGCAGTTGATAAAGGTACGCACCATGTGTGTACGAGCGTTGTCCTGTTGAAAAATAGCACCACGATACTGACGAGACGTAACAGTTATGGCAATGTTCGTTGATGTGAAAAATACCGAGTTTCTCTGTGGTTCGGAGCCGATTTGATACAGTAGCCACTACCCTCTACGTCCCTACGTCCCCCCCCCCCCTCCCGCCTTCTACGTTGTAGCTTTCTGGGTATGTCAGTTCAAAGGCGGAGAGCGTATAGCACCTCCAATACTACTCTCCTCAAACCAATCTTCCGACTGATGACAGTTTTACTTTTTTCAGCTTCCCAACAACTCAAGAATTCCAGTCGCTCCTATAGATTTGACATCTGACAATACCTTCACAAACTATTCTTTTGACAGAGTATTGAATATAATGGACCTAATACGAACGGGCAAAAATTTGTGTGATTTCCAGTGCGGTCAGTGAGATTTTAAAACCACGAATTTCGTCCCTACCGCTCTGATAAATGGATCGCTCACAGAGGCATATCTCATTTCCATACGGGCATAGCACAGGTAACACAACAGCTCGAGCGCGCTGCGTTATATATAGTACGGATGCATCCCCCACCTCTCAAAACTGACTCGTTACGTACACCAAGCATTAATTACCGCGGAGTTCCGCCGGCAACCTTTCGAAGCGTTGGCATTCCGAGAGACTCCGTGCCGTAAGGAGATCTCGGGCGCTATTATCTGTACGTAGCGTTACTCTGGGGAATCTCGTAATAATGCCCAGATTACGTGCCAAGCTCTCAGCCGTCAGGCGGTGTGGAAATATCGCACAGAATCCTCTCCAGTGACGAGTTTCATCTTCATACCAACGTCCCTGGCTACAAACCAGACGACTCTTTTGAGAAACAGGTCAAACTCTTCGGACTCCTACGGTTGTATAGTAAAGGAAGAAAATGGACTTTTTTGGAGCCGATACAGGATGGTATGTTCTTTCCGGAAAACAGCCCATTTCCCGCTCTTACACAATTTCCACGTGATACGTAACTCTTGGTGAAACTACGGATTCAAAATAATCGTGTATTTTCGAAAAAATAATTAATTCTTCTTCTTTTGTATAACCAGACAACAGTCACTAACTTTAACTTTTCACTTCACACCACTCTTCCTCAATATGCTTTTTTTTCTTTCTTTGTGGAAAATCTACTCTAGAGCTGTGCAGGGCATTGTACTAACATCTTTTCTTTCAGAACTCGTGAAGTAACTCTTTATGAAGTGAGGCTGACTAAGTTTTTCAGTGAAACAAATAGGAAGTTTCAAGAGAAAAAACATCGTCGCCTTGATCCCGATGTTAGCTGATAGTTTGTGTAGTATTACATTGTAAAATAATGTGTGTATAGTGTTTGAAGTGTGTATGGTCATCGGTACTAAGAAATGAGTGAACTGTGTAACGCTAGCTTTTTACATTGTTTAATAACTTCTTCGTAAAAAAAGTATTGTACAATAGGGATACAACGAATGATATTGTGCTCTTTTAAAAAGACTGGACTTGTATTCGGGAGGATTAAAACCTGCCATCTCCATATGGAAATCTAGTATTTTTTTAGAACTGACCCAAAGACCTCCCCCCGTCGGAGGTTCGAGTCCTCCCTCGAGCATGAGTGTGTGTGTTGTCCTTAGCGTAAGTTAGTTTAAGTTAAATTAAGTAGTACGTAAGCCTAGGGACCGATGACCTTAGTAGTTTGGTCCCATAAGACCTTACCACAAAGTTCCGAACATTTTGATCCAGAGATGAAGAAAACTACTACTACTATTTCTGCTACTACAGCTATAGTTATAAGTTTCAGCTGATGTAGCGAAGAAGTGTGCTAACACTGATCTGAAGTTATCAGTCAGTCACAGCTGAAAACTGTGATTGTAAAAGTAAAACTAATGACTGTCGGGATGTTGTATAAGAAATTGTTAATTTGGTTGGTTCAAATGGCTCTGAGCACTATGGGACTTAACATCTGTGGTCATCAGTCCCCTAGAACTTAGAACTACTTAAACCTAACTAACCTAAGAACATCACACACATCCATGCCCGAGGCAGGATTCGAACCTGCGACCGTAGCAGTCGCGCGGTTCCGGACTGAGCGCCTAGAACCGCAAGACCACCGCGGTCGGCAGATTGTTAATTTAATGTTTAAGTAAAGTTGTGGATACTATTCACATTTCAAGTAAAGTAACTTGTTTTAATACAAGGAAACGTGCGAATTGTTTTTCTGTTGAAGAGAAATTATTATATAAATATCTTTTTTTGCTAAATTATTTCATTACCGTTCGACTAAATGTCCGAGGAGACAGCAGATTTTAAAAATGCCTGTAACAAGCGAAAACGAATGCAACTTTAGTATTAAATATTAATGTTTCATCAAAACAAAGCTGCACGGATTACTAATATTGCTGAGACGATTCTTTGGTTGTCATTATACTGCTTCTTTGAAGGGAGCTGATAAAATGAAATGTGTGTTCATTCATTTTCTCAGTTTCCACGGACATGTCTAACCTGATGCAAGAAATGCTTGGCGAACACAATACCTCAGGTGACTAAGTCTTTGGTCTTGTTCGTCTGTGTGCGAACGAACCTCACCAATACCATTAGAAAAAAAATATTGAAATTGTTCAAATAAGAACCTGTCGATTTGTCATGCGCTTGTTTTATAAGCTTGACAGTAGCTCTCAAACTTCAGCTGGAAAGGTTACTATAAAGGCATATGCATCACGAGGTGCCTAGCTCACAATATACCAGGATCTGTGTTCCAAATCATACCACGTACTGAATCTCGCGGGAAGACCGCAGTGATGTAATTAGAAAAATCCTGGCTCATAGAAAGAGATAGTGACAGTCCTTTTTTTTCACTGTACGCGAATGTAATGTGAACGAAAAAATGACACTAGGATACACGATAATGGCGGACAAGTGCTTTGCCGACTGAGCTACCCAAGTACGAATCACGACGCTTCCTCACAGCATTACTTCCGGAAGTACTTCACCTCCTTCCTGCCTGCGAAAGGCAAAGGTCTCGAGTTCGAGTGTCGATCCGACTCACAGTTTTAATATGCCCGGAAATGTCATATGAGCGCACACTCCACTGCTGAGTGAAAAATTCATTTTGGATACATCTCCAAGGTTGTGACGAATCCCTGTCATCGCACTATGATTTCTTCCAGGAGTCCTGCTACTGCAAGTTTCCCAGATCTTCTGTGAAGTTTGGAAGGTAAGACACGAGGTACTGGCGGAAGTAAAGCTGTGAAGATTGGTTAGGAGAAGTGCTTGGGTAACGCTTCGGTAGTGCGCTTGCCTGCTACAGATAAAGCTCCCGAATTCGTTTCTCGGCCCGGCAAACAGTTTTAACCTACCAGGAAGTTTCATATCATCGTCCACTTTGCAACAGAGGGAAAACTCATTCCAGCCTTAGATGTAGATTGTGACGTTGAAAGTAGTTGCTACACCCAAATTCGATCTGTAAATTCCTTATCGATCACCACCGCAGTGTCGATTTTTAACGTCATCGGTTACAAAAGTGGAAGTAAGTGGAAGATACTGACAAGAATATCTTATTTAGTGTCAAATTCATTGTTTTACAGCCCATAGGAGCAGTGCTCAGCATTCAGGAACAAGATCCATTAACCACCACTATCTTAGATGCGCGGTTAAAAGTTCACTCACGAACTCAAGTACTTATGCTTCCCAGTCAATAAGTGGCACTCCTTTCACCTAGGTTAACGAAGGAATGAAGTGAGTAACACTGTTTCCAATGCAATATGGAGTAGCTGTTCTCGGAGCGTTTGCTGGCAGGATTCCTCCGACATTAAACAGAAGCCGAGTGTCGCATAGTAAGCAGTGTCGGTCAAAGTGGCGCTAATTTTATGCGCTGGCGTCTAACGATTTCAGCAATAATCTGCGGCAGATGTTGGATGATACTAAAGACTGGAAATGCCAAGAGGCGACGCAGCCACTTTGAAAGTAATAACAGACCAAGATGGAGCTTCGGTCGGAAAGGTTAGCCGCCCACTCAGAAGTAAATCAAATCGCTCGC
The DNA here is from genome assembly GCF_023864275.1 of Schistocerca cancellata. Classification (NCBI taxonomy): domain Eukaryota; kingdom Metazoa; phylum Arthropoda; class Insecta; order Orthoptera; family Acrididae; genus Schistocerca; species Schistocerca cancellata. The sequence goes on from NC_064634.1 coordinate 210,368,693, forward strand.
CGCCAGTATCAGAATAGCATGCAAACGGTAGGATCCGGCGTGTTTGCGTAACGCACGCCTCAAACACAGAAGACTTAATAGACATTCTCTTTTTTGATGGATGACGTGGTGCTTCGCAGTAATCTGTCCGCAATTACCTGCTATACACACTGCCTTCAAGTTCGTACATAAAATGCGGAGCTCGGATGACGACCGTGGAATAATGTCTACCATCTGTTCTTGCTGCTGTCTTCAGTAACACAGGAAATAACATGAGGAAGGCCGATTGCTCTTCTGGTATTACTTAGTACAAACTGTAGGAAGCTGAGTAAGACAAATCAGGGTCGTTCTCTGTGAAAATAAGTACAAGGGAGGGTTCTTAGTACACTAACAAACTGCAAAAGTCGAGTTGGTTTCTTTAAAATTTTAGGGTAAATATATTACTTTTCCAAGAAACGAATGAAGACACAATGTGAAATATCAGTAAGATGATAACATTAACATTATTGTTAACGCCAAGAGGTCGAGATTGAAAAATAAATATCTTATTGACAGTCAAAGATTATAACTCTTTTCGTCATTAAGAACTGTTCACGACATTAATATTCTCTTCTCAGACTATTTTCTCCATAACATTTCAGTTTGGAACAATAGACAATACACAGGAAGGCGATTAATAACGATAGGCAATGTGCAGAAGGGCAATAGATGACCTGTTTAATAAAATGAGATCTTTGGTGCAAGGTTTCACTTCACACAGGAGGTCTTTCGAATCTGGCTAATATGTTTATCTTTTAGTCTGCATTTACATGATAACTACACTACTGGCCATTAAAATTACTACACCAAGAAGAAATACAGATGGTAGACCGGTATTCAGTGGACAAGTATATTATACTAGAACTGTCATGTGATTACATTTTCACGCAATTTGGGTGCATAGATCCTGAGAACTCAGTACCAAGAACAACCACCTCTGGACGTAATAACGGCCTTGATACGCCTGGGCATTGAGTAAAACAGAGCTTGGATGGCGTGTAAAGGTACAGCTGCCCATGCAGCTTCAACACGATACCACAGTTCATCGAGAGTAGTGACTGGCGTATTGTGACGAGCCAGTTGCTCGCCCACCATTGACCAGACGTTTTCAGTTGGTGAGAGATCTGGAGAATATGCTGGCCAGGGCAGCAGTCGAACATTTTCTGTATCCAGAAAGGCCCGTACAGGACCTGCAACATGCGGTCGTGCATTATCCTGCTGAAATGTAGCGTTTCGCAGGGATCGAATGAAGGGTAGAGCGACGGGTCGTAAGGCATCTGAAATGTAACGTCCACTGTTCAAAGTGCCATCAATGTGAGCAAGAGGTGACCGAGACGAGTAACCAGTGGCACCCCATACCATCACGCCGGGTGATACGCCAGTGTGGCGATGACGAATACACGCTTCCAATGTGCGTTCAACGCGATGTCGCCAAACACGGATGCGACCATCATGATGCTGTAAACAGAACCTGGATTCATCCGAAAAAATGACGTTTTGCCATTCGTGCACCCGGGTTCGTCGTTGAGTACACCATCGCAGGCGCTCCTGTCTGTGATGCAGCGTCAAGGGTAACCGCAACAATGGTATCCGAGCTGATAGTCCATGCTGCTGCAAACGTCGTCGATCTGTTCGTGCAGATGGTTGTTGTCTTGCAAACGTCCCCACGTCCCCATCTGTTGACTCAGGAATCGAGACGTGGCTGCACAATGTGTTACAGCCATGCGGATAAGATGCCTGTCATCTCGACTGTTAGTGATACGACGCCGTTGGGATCTAGCAAGGCGTTGCGTATTACCCTCCTGAACCCACCGATTCCATATTCTGCTAACAGTCACTGGATCTCGACCAACGCGATCAGCAATGTCGCGATACGATAAACCGCAATGGCGATAGGCTACAATCCGACCTTTATCAAAGTCGGAAACGTGATGGTACGCATTTCTGCCCCTTACACGAGGCATCACAAAAAAGTTTCACCAGGCAACGCCGGTCAACTGCTGTTTGTGTATGAGAAATCGGTTGGGAACTTTCCTCATGTCAGCACGTTTCAGGTGTCGCCACAGGCGCGAACCTTGTGTGAATGCTCTGACAAGCCAATCATTTGCATATCAGATCATCTTTTTCCTGTCGGTTAAATTTCGTGTCTGTAGCACGTCGTCTTCGTGGTGTAGCAAATTTAATGGCCAGTAGTGTATTTCAAAATCGACCAATTGTTTCGTGATTAACGCAGATAGCTGAATGGAGATAATCTATGGAACAAGGGGCGTTCTACAATTAATGCAACACATTTTGTTTCTCGGTCTAATTCTGTTGAAAAATTGCGGAATTTGCTGAGGGATATCGTGGAATATTACCGCTTCATGTCCTATAGTCATATAAAATTCCGACAGGCGGTGGCGCTATACAAAGCCTTCAAAATGACACCTGTAATGGAGGTCCATTCCATACAGGAGTTGTCACTGAATTTCCTTTGGCATAGAAACCCTTGCCGAATGTCTGCGGTGACCTGGCAGTGAACAAATGCACGGCGAGTCGTTGGGCGAGGCGTCTTTCATCATCGCGATGTCGCATTAACCTGTCTGATCTCCCACGTACCAGCTGGCCGCACACAGGTGTGACTCCTGCAACGTTGGAACGTGAGGACACTCTCATTCAATGTGCTCAACGGATCACAATCAAACACTCCCTCTGCTCAACTCGACGTCTCTTTTGGTAGTGCTGACACATCGCTCACCTGTTGGTTTACTCAAGGGAGTGTGCCAGCTGGGTTCTTTGCCGTCTAACGGAAGACCATAAAGAACAACAAAAGAATTGCTTGTGCGTTACGAGGCTGCTGATGACAATATTAGGTCGAGCGTCGTCACAGGTGATGAAACATGGGTTTATAACACGAACCGGCAACAAAACTGTAATCCTTGGAGTGACACCACACTACCGCTCTTTCGAAGAAAAAGTTCAAAGCCGCGTCCTCAGCAGGTAAAGTCACAGCGACGGTCTTCTTGGGCTTTGAAGGGTTATTCTGTTCGATGTCCTCTCTCACACCACAACGATCAACCCGGAAGTGTATGCTACACTCAGGAAACTGAACAAACTTGTTCAGAATGTTCGTCGACGCAAAAGTGCAAACGAAACTTCTGCTTCTCCTTGACAACTCAAGGCCCCACGTAAGTTTGAGTATCTAAAAGGCGCTCACAAATCATCATACGGCTTTTCTTTCTCATCACCATAGAGCCAGGGTCTCGCACCTTCCGACTGTTTGGCCCAATGGAGGATGCACTCCGCGTAAAACAGTACGAGGATGATATAGAGGTTATTAATGCAACTGGACGTCGACTCCCACGTCAACTGGTAGAGTTGTACCATGCGGGCATCCAGACCCTCCCGGTAATGTGGCGTAAGGACGTCGCACTAAACGGACGTTGTTTTGAAAACCAGAGTGGTGAAAACTTGGGTGTGTTGGAATTGTGAATAAAACCAACCTGCTTTTAGAAAAAAAAGACATATATTGCATTGCTTATTGAACGACCCACGTACAAAGCAGTGTCCTATTGTAATGTTTCTCACAAAAATTCAAATGCAAAGTAATAAATATTTTCATGTATTTCAGATTCTAAGTTTTAGTTTGTTTTCCTTAATTTACGACAGTGACTCAGCGGCCAACTACCAGGTTGCACTTCCACAGATTTTCCGTTCCATCACCGCTCGCCGGCCGAAGTGGGCGAGCAGTTCCAGGCGCTTCAGTTTGGAACCGCGCGACCGCTACGGTGGCAGGTTCGAATCCTGCTTCGGGCATGGATGTGTGTGATGCCCTTAGGTTAGGTAGGTTTAAGTAGTTCTAAGTTCTATGGGACTGATGACCTCAGAGGTTAAGTCCCATAGTGTTCAGAGCCATTTGAACCATTTGAACCATCATCGCTCAATCCCTGAATTTTATGTCACATACCATTCTTTTTATCTCTGCCAATGTTTCTTAATGTGGAAAACAGCGAGCTGCACCGTCGTTCGGATGCTATGGAAAACACGTAGGTCCGCCGATAACTAACTGTCGGAGGAGGGCAACGGCTTATCATTTCTAATAATCCCTTGCCTAATCAAGTAGTGTAAGTATTCAAACCAGCTTTCCTTTATATTTATCTTAAAGATATGTAGTGAAGGCATGTTATCTGATTTAAGACTTTTGAACTGAAAGAAAATTCTAAATACGGAAGAAACATCCAACATTTTTCTTTCGTTTCAGACGCAAATGTCAAAATTTTAATCTTTGTTGACGATGATAAGGATAGGTGGACAGAGGCTACTCTCAGAACAGCACAACTGAAAGGAAGTCAATGTGCGAAAACGAACAAATGTTTCTCTTCCCTGTGGAATTGCGGGGGAGATAACTTAAAAATAATTTCTAAAAAGTGGTATACCTTTGATTAGAGTTCTCATGACCAACTTGAAATCGTAGCAGAGTTGTGTAAATCACTTCCTTCCACCGTCTTCGTTCAAACATGGCTCCCATTTTTTAATGAACTAAGTAAAGAAAAGACGGTGAACAGTGATGTCTCTCCTCCTCTAACATTTCCTGTCGTAAGTTTGAGGTAGAATATCATCGTCTGCTGGACCGAGTAAAAATGAGCATGGATAACTTTTTATTGTGCAGTTACCAGTTTTCGAAACGTGTATAAAATATAGACTGCGAAACAAAAATGACTGGAATATCAGAAGTGTTCGATAGAGAGCTATCTGTCTCCCTAACTGCTGTGAAGGCCTACACCATAATAACGTACATTAGATTCCAGTTTTTTCGTGATATGTACTAAACGGCGAAACCAGTACGCCCATTTGATTAATGGGAACAAACTGCAGACCAAAAAGTAACACAGCTGTTGCTGATTAATCCACCGTTTCTCTGTTATTTCGTTCTAGAGGCTTAGACCGTGACTACGCTTAAAAGGTTTTGTTCTGATTTCGGTACTTTATCCCACAGGCGCAGAGTATGGTTGTCGTAGCGAGTGAAACACACTAGAAAAAAAAGTTTGTCGTTACTTTCTGTTTTCGAGACATAAAACCCCACTGTCCTCCATTACTTACGTCAGTTTCTAAGACAATTGCTTCTCTGGCTTTGTACTCAGTATCATACGTTGTCGTAGTGGACCAAAGCTATGACTGCACTTTACACAACTATATTCCTGCTGGCATTGTACATCAATGAGCTTTTAACTGTTAAAAAAGCATAACGAGTTACTGAAACTTACATTATTTTATTTCCAGGAATTGAACTCTCTCTCTCCAGGTGCCTAACTTTGAATTTATACCGTCAGTAGAACTCTGAGGGGCGAAACAGAGGTATAAGTTCCGTATTTTTCATAAAAAGAAGAAGAAAGAGAAGATTCTACGCCAGCATAATCAACAATTGTGTCTCTAACAGACGAATCACAATCTGGGACTGGACAGTAGTAGGATATGAAGCAAACAAGAAACAATTGTAGCTCTCACAGTGAGAAATTTAAGGAAACCATGAGAAATCTAACCTTTGATATGCGTAAGAGGTTTGAACACTGCTCCCGTCTAACGCCAACACAGTGTCGTGACCAGCGTGCCTCGTCGTAAATATTTCGTCATTTCGTCGCAGCTCAGAAGTGAGTTAACGGCATTAAGTTCCTAAAAACAAGGGTCACCGGGGGATGAAACTGGCCTCCAAAACGCGTCGTGACTGATAAATGTAAAATTTGGTGGCTAGTAGCAAAATGTTTTTGCTACCTGAAAAATACACAGCTACTACTAGAGAAATCTAATGATGTGTCAGCAGTTTAGTATACGTGGTATTAAATCAAATACATGATACACGACAAACACGACATGATAGCTAAGATAGAACAGATATGATTTGTAGAGAACCAAATAAATTGTTTGTACGTGGGCTCATAGGCATCATGCACGACATCCACCTTGACCGCATCGGTAACGTCGTGGAGAATGGTACCACCTCACTGCAACTGCACAGGACACAGAACCTTCTGATTCCCTCCTAGACTGGCGTGAGTCATTAAACTCGTAGCGGGACATACGATTTCCAGGCTGGCATTCTCTGCTCTCCCAACGCACTTGGTTGCCTATCGGCAGTACGAGAAAGGAGACAGAAGACCAGTTATTAATTTCTTTATAGTGCTAAGGGATATTCATCTCAGTAGGAGGTATGAGTAATGTGCATTAGTTGCGTTAAAACTGTATGTTAAAGGGAAGGGAACTGAATTACTTAGAGTTATGTTATGAGGGAGCTACAAGGAAAACTTTAATTTCGCAAAACCTATCTCAGGTGAGGCAGAGAAAGAAAGGGACCAAGACACAACCGAGCATGATGCCTGCTTCAGAGAGCTTTATCGGAGTAATAATTACGAAGCCTGAATCTTGAATCACTCTGTAAAGTGCTTTCGAGTAATTCTAGGGGCAATAAATGTTGGATTGGAGAAGAAAATGAATGAATGTACAGTTAACAATTGTTTACTCATTCTATAAAGAGTTTAATAAGAGCACACTCATACCAGACGGCGTTTGGTTTACTTATCTGCATTGTTGAGGCCCAGATAGAGTTGATGGAATTACTAACTGATGAAGCCCTTGACTCAAAGATTAATCTAATCTGTCTGATGTCTTATTAGCGATTCATCTCCCTTCACGCACCAAGAAGTTTAATAATTGTTACGGTTTGCACCATCATAGCATCATATAGATCAAAAAGTCTTTTTGATTTTTTTTATCAGCAGTATCTCTCAACCGATCCATCAGGCAGAGAATCGGATGCAAATCAAACGTGAGCTGTGAAAAATGTAGAAAATAAACTGACTGTGCCTGAAAGTTAAAAGTTCAAGCGAACACGAAGAGGAAGCAAGGAAACATTGTCAGAAGAAACGGGTTGTGATAGAACAGGTCAGGCAAATCTTGAGATAAAATCTAGGCATTCAATAATAGTAAATATGATGCTGAAATGAACATTTTATAGCGAAAAAATCTAAGAACAGACAAGCACTAAACTATGCAAATTGAGGTACGATGGATATTGGGTACAGTTTGCGTAGCTATAGAGATTATACAAGTAGAGAACTAAAATACACAATTTTGTGATAAGACAGATATATGACACAGTTGAAACTTACCGTTACGGGTGGTTAACCTGTATGTCGTAGAAACACCGAATTAAATGAAACGGAAATCATCAAGAGGAGCGCAATGGAACAAATACAATTGCTAAGATCCACAGGCGAGATAACCATTGCGACTGAAAGTGAGAAATACTTGTAATAGCCATAATTGATAGTCTACTCAGCCCTTATTATGGGCTAAGCATAAACACAGCTAAGGTAAAATGGGTGAATAGAAGTATAAACGAGAAATGTGACGTAGTAACCAGCTAGCTGAAGACGCCACAACAAGGAGATGAAAGGATTGTCCGCAGAGAGCTAGATTAGAGAAGACTGCTAAAACCAGAATACATTAGAAATGTTCACAGATTTATCCCTGTAAGTACCACAGCAGTACATAGTAGAAAATCCTTCTTCAAAAGACCATTGCGGTATACTGATTCATTTCTATTTACTCACACGAATGAACCAGTTCTGCATCCGGTACCACAAGCGTCTTTGCTAGTTTACCAATTGAAGGTGTAAAGTCTGTTAAGGAGTCTTGGAATCATATTGACAGTTTATTTATAAATGTCCGATTAGATCACATATGCTGTGCAGCTCACGAATACCGGCTTCGGCTTTCTGCCATGAACTTTGCTGAAGTGATGATGGCAGTACAAAGAAGGAATCTTTGTGAACTGTATAGCATATGTGATCTTGACGGAAATTTATATATAGTCTCTGCTAGAATGAATGTATGCATGTAAAATTCAGTCAAAATATGAAAAGAGAGTATGAACGGTAGTGAAATGTGGTAAGATAGGTGTGAAAACAGTCGACGTTTTAGTTTCCTTAGGTGATCATCTGTTGGCCAAGAAATACGAGCACCAGCACGCTCATGCAATATACGTGTTATGTCCCTGTGAACTAGGGGCATCTAGACCAACTGAGTTCCACAATACCGTTACAGCTCGAGTACTTCGAAGAATTAAACTATGATCACCTTTATCATATCAGAAAATATAAGAGCAGGTGGAAAACGAAAGTCATACACAAATGAAGAGTTTAGTTATCATATGTCGACTCCAGTTTGAGAAAGGCATGTGGAAGGAATGGTTGTATATGAATGTTAAACTTGAACCGTTGGGAAAACTGGAGATCAAGTAACATTAAGCATTCAGTCTGCAGAGCTGTAAAAGATAATTTGATATAAGTTGACAGATAACTTATGCAATGAGGTGGCACAGGATAAAATAAGCAGGGAAAGAAGTACAGCCAGTTTCCGAATACCCGAGTGCAGATTAGCCTATTTACGGCTTATCCGTAATTATCTCGGCGATTTCTGAAAAAAAAAGAGGAAACAAATTGGAGTGAATGTTTGTTTTTAGGGTGTGCTGTTATGCATTTTTATCATGTTTCATCACGCAAACCGAGGTAATGAAATACGTTGATTTTTTAGAGGAGTGTGCAGAAAAAGTTCCGTTTGACTATACGGGAAAAATGAGAACCATTCTAAGAACAAAAAGTGATGAAATACAGAAACAGAAGGAAATGGGTATTATTTCCCAGAAAGTGAAATGAGACCGAAAGATACGAGCTACAGTATATTTTTGGTGTAATTTTGTAGATAAGTTGTCCCTTTAGAAAGAGTGATGAATAAATACTTCGGTGCGCTTTTGAACGTAAATAAAGTTAATAGTAATGTTGGATAAGCAAAACATTTACTTTGAATTACAAGTGTTTTTAGGTTGTCTGTGCAGTCGTGGGTCCTCGTCAGCCCAGATAATCGGGAGTTTTCTCTATATCATGTAGATGTAGAAGTAGAGATAGATATAGATATAGATAAAAGGTTGCGGTCAGAGGAAGGGATAAGTAAGCGGAACGCCTGCTGCGGCATCGTGATAGGGTGCTATGGAAGAGTAAAATGCAACTTTCCAGCACTACAACGCTGTCATTAGACCAGAATGCCATTGGGCTTCAGGATACCTTTCGTAAAATACAGCTGAACAGTTAGATGCAATGGGAAATCTTCAGAACAAAATACGTAAACAGAAACTGTAAATTAAGAAGTAGTAAAGAAATTTGTGAGGGAATAGAACGAATATCAGATACGATGAAGATGAGAAGGGCTGTATCCTTTGCAGACACAGAAAGAGTTTTAAATTTTGTTGACAGAAATACGAAAAAATCAATGACGTGGATCAAATAAAGTTAAAGCAGACTGGAAGAAAATTTAAATAATGGAGGAAGAACTGGAAACAAGAGGTAAGTTCAGAAAAAAGTAAAAAGTTTCGAGGACTTTCAGGGACAAGTAAAGAGAAAGACAGGTGCAGTATGGATAGAGGAAAGAGGTAACCAACATTGGTAAAGAATGAAAAATTTCTGGACAGAAAGAAAGAAAAGAGAGAAGAAAGGAGACTTAAATTAATTCATGTGGGCCTCAACGATGAAGCCAATGAAAGAAAAAGTAGAGGACGGGATCACTCCAGTGGAATAATTTACAATTTCAAAAACCACGGAGCTTTCAATGAATTCCAACAGACGATTAAGCGCCTAGCTTTGTATCAGGCGCAGCAGGGCACGGCTCGGCTACTACGCCTGCCCATCAAAGGCGCACGCTCGCAGTTGTGCCTGCAGGAGTTGAAGACATCCGGAAAGTGGCGACCAGCCTCCAGCAAGGTCGCAGCCGCGTCCGCCGCCCGCGACTAATCCCGATCGTCCACCTGGCGCGCCCTTGCAGGCCCCAGATTTGAGTCCATAATTCACGTCTTGCTGGGGGACGGAGCCTCCGGTTCGCATCTTCGTCCCCCCCCCCCCCCCCCCGTCCTCCTAACCCAGGTGTGTGCCTCGGCCGAGCCGGCACTGTCTGCGACCGCGGCGCGCTCCGTTGGCGGGGTGGTGGGGGCGAGATCGGGGTGAGGGCCACGCCTCGGCTCCTCGCGCCGCCCTGCCGCAGGAGCTCGGCCAGCTATATATACCGCCGTCCGACACCGGGCAGGCACAGTCGCTAGCCACAGCATCCTCTGCAGTCTCAGGCAGGACACCGCCAACTCTCACAACCAACACCATGAAGCTGGTGAGTATGCCGAGCTCTACGGTCACTCTCGGTTTGCCTTCTTTCCGCATCTCCGTCAAACTTCTTTCAAGTTTAAACTCCCCGGTAGATTCATACTGTATGCAGGAACGGGATTCGAACCGGGAACCCTTGCTTTTCCAGTTGATGAGTAACACTGTGAGCATGAGTCTAAACCTTTCTCCTGGCGAACGGGACTCGATTTGTGCCTCTGATGGTACCAATCATACGATACAATCAACATCATCAGCTCGGATGAGCAATGAAGAATCATACCAAGATCTATGTTCGAGGTAGCACCTTCACAATGGATGTGACTCTGTAGATTCAGAAACAAAAGAAGACAGTGGAAATTGTGGAGTCCTGTGGTGGTTCATTTCTCTGGACTCCGCTCTTTGTCCAGTGCATTTTCAACTTGTCACGTGTAACTATCAACAGTGCGATTCATTTGCACCGATACTGATACTGGAATAACTGTACGATAGTAACAACGCCACGATCTCTGTAGCATGAGATACGTCGATCCCCACTACAATTTGGATTGGCCAATTAAGAAAGCTACTCATTTTCCTTGATGTCGAACCGTTTTATTATTTCGAAATTTTGAGTTAAAAGGAGTCATTGACAAGTGGGGCCCTTGAGCCGTACAGTTCCAAACTGAGATAATGGTCCTGTTTACAGACTTCAACTTATCTGCTTATGATGGACCACATAATCGACTTTTTCAGTATTTTAGAACTTAACGAGGTGGAAAAGACAGTTCTATACTCCACCTGCCGGCCAGAGCGGCCGAACGATTCTAGGCGCTACAGTCTGGAACCACACGACCACTATGGTCGCAGGTTCGAATCCTGCCTCGGGCATGGACGTGTGTGATGTCCTTAGGTTAGTTAGGTTTAAGTAGTTCTAAGTTATAGGGGACTGATGACCTCAGAAATTAAGTCCCGTAGTGCTCAGAGCCATTTCAATCTGCACAAGGAAGTAGGGAATACCTTCTGTCTGAAGACAGTAATAGAAAAAAAATGGTTGAAATGGCTCTGAGCACTATGGGACTCAACTGCTGTGGTCATAAGTCCCCTAGAACTTAGAACTACTTAAACCTAACTAACCTAAGGACATCACACACATCCATGCCCGAGGCAGGATTCGAACAGTAATAGAAGTTTCGAACTATCAGTGTAGTACCATGGAATACTACAGTTTGCTATTACTCTACGCAAATAGTTAAATATTGATAAAAAAATAACAAGAGTTTTTAGTCATTGTGGTGTGCCTGTTGCGGTGAATTCTGGATTAAAAATAGATTGAAAGAAGCAATTTTCATGGAGAATTATAGATTTCTTGCTTTGGAGAAAACTATATTTGTTATTTTCTGCAAGGACGAAACGCTGCCTTAGCGTTCCCAGGCGGTTCCTCAGCCTTTGCGTGATGACCCTCCCGCTATTCAGGCCTGACCTCCGCGGGACCTATTACGCTGTCTGATAGACTGTTTGGAGGATCTTAGTTCATCCTGTGTCCGTATTACGTTCCAACGGCCTCTCTTTACAAATTACCCGCAAAGACTAGGCATTAATTGCGACCTGCACAATAACCGGAGAATTACTGTTCATTTTTTTCCCTTCCGCTGACCTTTACTCTCTAGTTGGTAGCCGCTGCCTGAACGTTGACTGCGGCCTGCTCTCTCTGTCAACAATAGAAACAAGAGCTTTTCTTCCCTGCGGCTATTCGATGTACGGAACAAAAGCACAGTTGGACTGAGTGGAGTATTCATTGTTGAGTCACGTTTCAGTCCTACGAAACAGGTTACAGTCTTTATTTCAGTAACCTGAACGTTTCTTGTGAAATTACACAAAAGATTTCAGTAGAAACGTGATTTTGGTTGTGAACGCCACCGACGAGTCTGGTAGCACGGAAAGCGAGAACATAGAAAATGAGCAGGAAAGTAGAAGACCTGCTCTGTGATCACTGAAAAGAAACACTGAATTTTTGCCACCATCAGCCAATTTTGCGACAAATCAGTGACAGATTCAGCCTGTAATAATATCGGAACGCTGTCATATATGCTACATTATTAAAAATTGCTTGTACTGTAGCCTGTTGAATTTTATGAAAGGGAATAGGCGATAATTCAGTTTTATCACTGTGAAATTTGCATGTCAAACCGCAAACCACTACTTCTATTATGTGGGAGTTATAGGTTCGTATCATTCATAAACATCGGATAACAACTGCTGGATGTAACTTGAAACATCGGTGGCTCAGAAAGTCTTTTTCGTCCCAATACATCTTGTGATGGCAATATTAAAACAAAAATATCGAAAAAGGTCCGTAAATGACTAACTTTATAGCTCTATTTCAGCAAGAGCCCTGTGCAAACATCGATTCAACCACCGAAGTCAAAATTTTCAATGATTTCTGAGGTGGTTGCTTCGCTAAACTCATCATTGTCGAAACAATCCAATTCTGATTTCAACACCGGGATGTCGCGACATCGTCATGAGGAAAAATGTGAACGTATTTCCTTCAACGCCTTCCTTTGTATATGGACTTGAATGATAACACTTTCTTATATTGGGTAGTTAGGATTTAGCTTGATGCCTCATTATCTCAACTACGTGCGTATTCTTCGAGTAAGTTTTAGTGGAATTATTCCAACAATTTACCACAATTGAACCTCTTTTTCTTTTACTTATTATTTTTTCGCTTCATAATAACTGTCGCACTGCACCAGATCTTAATTTACTTTTTCTGAAGATTTTCGCCATCATTACGTGTGTAGATATAGATACCTTTTGGGAAGCTTAAGTAGACATTCACTGTCTCAGAAATTTAAATTTTCCTGTAGACCAGAAAATGCTATCTCATTTTCTTCTTTTTATAATTCCATCGCTAATTTTGCAATTCCTCCTATATATCTTCTTGTGCACCGTGCTATTTTTCTCATGAACTTCGCTACTACCGTTCGTAACGTTGTTTCTTTCTTTCCCTTTCTTTAGAAACCGCATGTCGCTTCCTCATAAAAAGATAGAAGCAGCCACGAGTTGCTATTTATCACCATATTTCAGCTTTATTTAACATCCTTAGACGAACATCTATTGTATGGTCCATGCACCTGGCACATGAAATCCATTCCATAACGTCATTCGAACTACTGTTGCCGGCCGCTGTGACCGAGCGGTTCTAGGCGCTTCAGTCCGGAACCGCGCAGCTGCTACGGCCCCGGGTTCGAATCCTGCCTCGGGCATGGATGTGTGTGACGTCCTTAGATTAGTTAGGTTTAAATAGTTCTAAGTTCCAGGGGACTGATGACCTCAGCTGTTAAGTCCCACAGTGCTCAGAGCTATTTGAACCATTTGATAGAAAGACTACTCATGAATATCACTAGTCCGTGCTTAAAAACAGCGAGCGAGCTAGTTTCACAACAAAATATGGTACCTTTTGAAAACTGTTCAGATTCATAGACACGATCTTTAATAATTATCTGCGTTTACTTAGTTCGTGGTATTCCTGTCAGTACGACTAGACACTTGGAAAAAAACTCATCGGCTCCTTACGAAACTTATAGTCATACAAAAACACCAGACAAATAGTCCACTCAGTATGTCTCACGCTGACGAAACTGCAGACTTACAGTAGTTGAGCCATCGTTTGCAGGAATAGCAGGAGGTATGGATCCGTTGTCACCGAAGTCTTGAGGTTATAATTAATTCTGGAACCAATGTTGTGGTGCCAGAACATCAGTCGACCAATTTTTTCTACTTTACGTTGTACTCATTTACTGACTGGAAGGCCACTGTTGCAACTCATGACGTTTTCTTTGAGCTCATTGACGCCACAGTTGAATGTGAAATTGCATTCTCAGGCCATAAAATTCGCCTGAGGATGACTGGTTGGTTGTCTGGTGAAATGCTGTTTCTAAAGTTGAGGTAAAGGTGGTGTAGCGCCTCGTGTTAGGAGGAGTGGTGTTCGACCCCCGGTGAGGACGGTGCGCCCTGTGTTGTTGCAGATCCTGGCAGTGCTGTCCCTGGCCGTGGTGTGCCGTGCCGCCCCCCAGCTGCCCTTCGTGCCACGACCCGTGGTCCCCGGTGCCTTCGTACCCATCGTCAGCCAGAACTTCGACCTCAACGGAGTCGACGGCTCCTACACCTTCAGGTGAGTACTTATCTGCCCGAGTGCCAATCCCGCGAAAAAGGCGCACGACAAAAGACACATTCGCGGACGTTAACAACTTGGAAATGTATAACCAAACGGAAGTTCAACAGGAGAAATTGCTCCATTCTTTGCTCCCTTCATACTGTGCTTTCCGGGCACACACTATGACACCTCATGGGGTTATTTCCAATAGGAGACAGTCGACTGGTTCTCTCAAACCGAAGGTCGTGCTCGGCTCTCGACTTCTCAATTCGCAATTCTACACCTTAATACTAAAACAGTGACGATATTATTTCAGAATTCGAGTCTCTCAAATCTATGATTCTGTATTGTAATGTCACCACACTGGTGATTGTCACTGTGATGACAAGCAGTACAAAGAATAACCGCATTAATTTACTGGAGCCTAAAGCTTTACCAGTCTTACATCAATGCTATAAGGAGGAAATTGAGCCGCGCGGAGTGGCCGCGTGGTTTGAAGCGCCATGTTGCGGATTGCTCGGCCACTCGCGCCAGAGGTTCGAGACCTCCCTCTGGCATGGGTGTGTGTGTGTTGTCCTTAGCACAATTTAGTTTAAGTAGTGTATAAGTCTAGGGAACGATGGCCTCAGCAGTTTGGTCCCTTAGAAATTGCCGGCCAGGGTAGCCGAGCGGTTCTAGGCGCTACAGTCTGGAACCGCGCGACCGCTACGGTCGCAGGTTCGAATCCTGCCTCGGACATGGATGTGTGTGATGTCCTTAGGTTAGTTAGGTTTCAGTATTTCTAAGTTCTAGGGGACTGATGACCTCAGAAGTTAAGTCCCATAGTGCTCAGAGCCATTTGAACTATTTGAACCTCAGAAATTCACACTCATTTGAACATTCGAGGAAACTGACGCACAGCTCTGATTGAGAGTTCCCCTGTAACAGAACTACGGATGTACTTTCTTTACGAAATACCGAACTCATTGTTTCTTGTACCTTCTGGAAATTTATAAGCTAACCTTGTAGGTGAGCCATGATACGCACAATTTCAGTCCATGAAAGAAATGAAAAAAAAAGTCTTCATCTCAAGATTGCTCTTTAAAATAGAAATTTTATGTATCCATGACAGGCACAGCTACCAAGCCAGTACAGAGTAGTTCATTTAGCTGAAGTGAAATGATTCTGTGCCATCGACGGCCGGCAGTCCCCACCTGGGGAAGCTTTGCTGCCGAGTTGCAAATCTTTCCAGTTGACAGCACAATAGGACACTTGCGTGGTGACGAGGTTGAAATGATGATGAGGACAACACAACACGCATATCCCGAGCGAGGAAAATCTCCGATCCGGCCGGAAGTCGAACCCTGGCCCGCTACATGGCACTCAGTCGCGCTGAGCACTCAGCTAAGTGAGCGGACATCATTCAGCTTTTTTCCTGTTCTCCTACATAAACTCTCTAGAAGATGATAAAACATCAGCAAGCTTTACCAATTCCAAAAGACGCATGATTCACGTAGGCCTACTGTGGTGTTACCGGCCTTTAAATCGGCCGCGGTCCGTTAGTATACGTCGGACCCGCGTGTCGCCACTATCAGTAATTGCAGACCGAGCGCCGCCACACGGTAGGTCTAGTCTAGAGAGACTCCCTAGCACTCGCCCCAGTTGGACAGCCGACTTTGGTAGCGATGGTTCACTGTCTACTTATGCTCTCATTTGCAGAGACGACAGTTTAGCATAGCCTTCAGCTACGCCATTTGCTACGAGCTAGCAAGGCGCCATATTCAGTTACTATAAGTAATATTCAGTTACTTTAAGTAATATCTTCAAGAATGTATTCTGAACAGATAATATTGTGAATCATGTACCGTCAAGAGCGACGTTCATCATTAATGGATTAAAGTTAAGTATCAAACTAATTACGTCCGCTTTCTGAACTCTCATTTCTTGTCATGTTCCAGACCTCACGTCAGTATAGTTCTTCCCTCCTCACGTTAGCCTGCGTGAGCTAAGACGCGTGCATTTCGGCCTCCATTCGTAACACGGTGTTGGCTCTTCTGCTAACACAAAACCTACTCTAACACATAAGGAAATGGAGGAGCATGAATTTAAAAATATGAGGTTGTACTGGTACTATACGGCACGCGTACTAAGTTACGTACTGCCGTTATACCTCCATAAAACTAGCATTACATACGGATTGTTGAGTCAGATTAGGAGCTGCTGAAGAACTACCGAATGCCGTAATTCGGAACAATGATGCATACGAACGACTTAAGCATTGCAAATATTCAAGTTATAATCCAACGATAACCAAGCTAACCGAATTCTGCAGCTCGAAAGTTATTATCCAGGTAGAGAAGGTGGAACAGATCAAAGTTGCGTATAAGTAGATACGTTTTTACTAGTACTGTATTCGAGAATAGAGGTATGCTGCACCATTATTTGGGATTTAAGGAAGGAAGGAGCGGTGCTAAAACTACCACATATATTTCTGGTCGTGTACGATGGCGCTCACAGCATTGGAAAGAAAATCGCTACGCTCTTCTTATAATAAGCTGTTCAATAAATGTTAAGGCAAGTGTTTCGTAGCAGGCAGTTGTTGTACTGTCTTTACCGTCTAGTTCTTCTTGGTATCATAAGGACAAGATAGTGGGGCCAGGACGTCTACGGACTCAGCCATACATCTTCCCTCGGTTCGTACGCGGATAGTAAAGGTAGCCAGTAATAACAGATAAACTCCAGTGGAAGACTCTGCAGGAGAGACGCTCAGTAGCTCGGTACGGGCTTTTGTCAAAGTTTCGAGAACATACCTTCACCGAAGAGTCAAGCAGTATATTGCTCCCTCCTACGTATATCTCGCGAAGAGACCATGAGGATAAAATCAGAGAGATTAGAGCCCACACAGAGGCATACCGACAATCCTTCTTTCCACGAACAATACGAGACTGGAATAGAAGGGAGAACCGATAGAGGTACTCAAGGTACCCTCCGCCACACACCGTCAGGTGGCTTGCGGAGTATGGATGTAGATGTAGATGAACAGCACGAAGCACTCTCTGGGATGCGCTGTAAAGTGGCTTGCACGATATTTACGCAGATGACGCAAGCTATGCGGATGTGGCTCGACTCGAACCTACGCTACTCCGACATCCAGTCGACACACCTCGACTGCTTTCGCTAGCGGTTGAGCCCTTACGAATGCACGCCGCGAAAGGGCGTGTGGCGGCCCGCCTGCTCGCTGTATGAGGTGCCGGCAGCAGGTCCCTGACGCCCACGGCATCGCCGCTGCTGCGAGTCAAGGTTTCTCCGCGGCAGATGGTCGATGTGCGGTCTGACCCAGCCCCGAGTCGCCCAGTGGCGGGTTACGCAAAACCGCGTCTACCAGGAAAGCGTGAGCTCCCGTCCGCAGTATTCTTCTAATGTCGGAGGCACTGTCATGACCTACTGGCCAACTCAACGTCCGGGAGCTCTACAAAGCATTTGATTCAGTTAAACAAAACCACATGTTAATGAAAATACGTTTATTCAGGATACTGTAAGACATCTGTGACTGCATTGAGAATTTATTGGTGGTGAGGACACAGAAAACTATCTCAGATGGAGGTTAACCGAGAGAGATATAATTAACATCAGACGTGCGACTAAGAAGGGTACCTTTTTGTTGATGTTACGTATTAGTGACCTGGCAGACAATATTAATACTCACCAACTTTGATTCCATACGGAATCGTTGTGCACGGCGACTGTATGAGACTACAGAAATCAGTCGGAATTCCATTGCTTTTTTTTTAAATTTCTGCTAATCTAGATTTCAGCTACTAATAATTTCAGCTACTAAAACCCATCTTCAGAGCATTTGCAACTTTTTTCAATAAACTCACTGCAATACATGTCATCATATGACTTTACTGGTCCACAGGCAGAAGACAACTCAAGAATAATTTAAAAAACCAATAAGTTTGCGACTGACTGCTGTATTGATATTCTTCCTCATAATGTTAATAGTAGCCTTCGACTTTCAGTGGACGGTGTAGTTATATGTAATAAGCAGTGTCTGAAAAATAGCTGCACAAACATTCAGTAAGATCACGAATAGGTTTCAAAGTGGTGCAAATGTTGGAAACGTGCTTTAAATGTTCCCTAAATGTAAAATTGTGTGCTTAAGAAATCGAAACACACGTACTGTCCTATGACTATAACATCAGTGAGACAACTCGTACAAATACCTCGACGTAACAATTCTTAGGGAAGCATTACCATGAAATTTAATGCTGGAACAATAAGTCCCTATCAAAAACTAGTAAGAAGCCTAGAGTATGTCTAGCCGGCAGTTGTGGCCAAGCGGTTCTGTATTTAAAATAAATAAATAAATAAGTAAAAACGGAATACAGCTGAGATTACATGCAGGCTCGAAAGTTCTACCACAAAATCTGCACAAGAGCCGGCCGGTGTGGTCGAGCGGTTCTACGCACTTCAGTCCGGAACCGCGTGACCGCTACGGTCGCAGGTTCGAATCCTCCCTCGGCATGGATGTGTGTGATGTACTTAGGTTAGTTAGGTTTAAGTTCTAGGGGAGTGATGATCTGGGATGTTAAGTCCTATAGTGCTCAGAGCCATTTGAACGTAGAGATGTGTATTTCCTAAGTGTATATACAGAAAACTCGTCGTATGCAGTATTCTTGGATTGGTTGTGGGGTAAGAAGAGTCCCATTTAGGAAAAAAGTGCGAGGGGATTCCCAGTTCTGGCATTCGTCTGATAGCCATGGGGGTCCTCCCAAAAACTTTGGTCAGGTCTAGGGGATTGGAAATACAAGGTATTTTCAGAAGATAAATGTATTAGGTTTTTATATTTTATTTAGGAAACGTGTATTTGAAAAAAGAAGAATACACTTGTTGACTATTTTTCCACATAATCATCCCGTCAATGAATGTGGTATGTGGTACGCCATGGCACAAGCTCCTTTATACTGTGCTCTAAGGACTTGTCCGCCAGATTCTTCACCCACTTCAGAACCTCTTTCTGCTCATGTTCGTTCTCTGAAAATTTAATTCAACACGTTTTCCCCTTCAGGGAAGTGAAAAGATGATACTCTGAAGGCACCATGTCAGGGAAACACCCAAATGAATCAAAGAGCATCTTGATGGCGCCAAGGCTGTCAAAAAGTATACTCATCTTGTCAGAATTCTCCTCCTTCTGTTTTACGTGCTACTTTTGAGGTTTCTAGGGTCTCACAAATTTCGTTGTAGATTGCACTGTCTTTTTGTCTTAGGCGTATAATGAGGCACCCGTGTTTCACTTCCAGACGCATTAGAGCTCAGAAAATCCTCAACTTCAAACTCACGTCTCTCAAGAAACTCATAAGCGCTACTGACCCGATTTTCCTTCTGCTCCTCTGTTTTGGGAAACATCTTGTACATATTTACCGATATCTCAACGTTTCAGTGAGTGTATCGTGTAAGAGAGTTGTGGAGAGTTGTATAAACATAGCAAAAATTTCATCTACTGTAAAACGGCGGTCTTCACGAACACATTACTCGATGTTTTACACAAAATTGTCCTTCAAAATGGGAAATCATCCGCTCCTTTGATCGTCATGAACATTAGTTCTCCCTCCAAAATATTCCCGACATCACTTAAACACTCTCGTTTTATTCATAACACTTTCACTATAGCGCCGGCCGGAGTGGCCGAGCGGTTCTAGGCGCTACAGTTTGGAACCGCGCGATCGCTACGGTCGCAGGATCGAATCCTGCCTCGGGTATGGATGTGCGTGATGTCCTTAGGTTAGTTAGGTTTAAGTAGTTCTAAGTTCTAGGGGACTGATGACCTAAGAAGTTAAGTCCCATAGTGCTCAGAGCCACTTTCACCATAAATCTCTTTGATTCGCGAAAGAATTTCGGTCGGTGGCGGCAGGAAGCGGATCATAACACGTGGGTCACGTTTGGCTGAATTTTTTACTGACATCTTTCTCGCAACTGGTTACTACAAGGTGAGCTTACGTAACACCACGTTCCTGCGCTACCCGCTCTGGTCAGGGGATTCCCCATGTACCACTCAGTATTGCCAACCCTCAAAGCATTAAGAAAGCCTCAGCCAATTATGATCACAGTGAACTTATTTTCTAAACATGCTCTGTCCTTCATTTTATTTCTCGAACAATACAGTCCATTGTCGCAGCCAAAGATTAACATTGTGTGTTTGTGCGCGCGCAATATTTTGCATATTCATTATTTCCTATACATGGGAGCTGGGCAGGATGTTGTAGAACAACCCCATGTTATATTCAGCGAAATATCCCATTTAGATAAGAGTGGGGTAGGAGGGGTTTCAATTGGGAAAACTTGGAAGGTTAGTTCCATTTCCAACACTGGCCTGATGGTCAAAGGAAACCTCACGAAAACCTTTGAACTAGTGGACTGGAACTCAAGTAAGCGATGTTGACGATTGTCCTAAAGCATAATCAGAAATTTTTGTGTGTGTGTGTTTGTGTGTGCGTGTGCGTGACGACCGTGTGGCGTCAGAGGTGTGATGGAGCCACTGTGCCTGTTTCAGCTACGAGAGCGCTGACGGCAGCGCGCGGCAGGAGAGTGGAGTGGTCAACGCTCCTGGAACTCCCCTGGAAGCTCAGGCCGTCCAGGGTTCCTACACCTACGTTGGCACCGATGGCGTCCCCGTGCAGGTAAGGCTCACAGCTGGTCGCCGCTGCTTCTTTGCGATGCAGTGCCACCGGACAACTTTCCATAACCAACGCTGGAATTCTTCTAAGCCGTTTATGGCGACAAACACGTCAAGGAAACGAATCGTCATAGACGAGAGAAGCTCCAAGCCGGTCGGAGATGCGAGGCTTAGTTCGGAGCGCAGACGCCGCTAAAGGCACATACGGGTCACAGTCGGGCATACAAACGCATACTTTGAAAATATTCACTTTCGCTCTTACCAGTCTGTCGTCTTCCATTCGTTCAACGTTACTCTTATCTCTTCACCCCAGCATGACTGCTGTATTCACAATCACTGATAAATTTACGTAATCCTACAGATTTTCCTCTCTACTTATTCTTCCAGGGCGCATTTAGTCTTTTTCTTCGGGTGCCTTATTACAAAACTGTACTGCTCTTTCTCTCCCTCAACAGACACATTTCCTCACCTCCCCTTGAGTTCGTACTTTACGTAGGTACGAACCATACTTCTACAGCTAAAATTATACAGATGGGGAAAAATCGTGTACAGTACTTTGCGAACACGTGGCCCATAAATGAATGTTTACAGTATAGATTTAAGCGTCAGGAAGTCATTTCTGAAAGTATTTGTATGGAGTGTAGGCATGTATGGAAGTGAAACATGGACGGTAAATAGTTTGGACAAGAAGAGAATAGAAGCTTTTGAAATGTGGTGCTACAGAAGAATGCTGAAGATTAGATGGGTAGATCACATAACTAATGAGGAAGTATTGAATAGGATTGGGGAGAAGAGAAGTTTGTGGCACAACTTGACCAGAAGAAGGGATCGGTTGGTAGGACATGTTCTGAGGCATCAAGGGATCACCAATTTAGTATTGGAAGGCAGCGTGGAGGGTAAAAATCGTAGGGGGAGACCAAGAGATGAATACACTAAGCAGATTCAGAAGGAGGTAGGTTGTAGTAGGTACTGGGAGATGAAGAAGCTTGCACAGGATAGAGTAGCATGGAGAGCTGCATCAAACCAGTCTCAGGACTGAAGACAACAACAACAACAACAACAACAACTTAATTACTGACATAAACTACACCTTACAGCATGAAAGTAGGTTTATAGCAGCTGTACAAAGTGACGACTACTAGTGTCAATGTATGCGTAACAACATGGCATTAAACTTTGACGTAGCTCTCGGATATACCAACTACCAACCACATAAAGTTTAATTTTCTACTAGTACTTCCAAAATCAAAGAATTCATGTAACCCTATAACGAAAACCTCTTCCGTGGACAAGACACTGACGATTCTGAATCATTTTCAAGAAATATTGAACTTACTGATACCACCCTTCTACTTTCACTCGTGATCTCATCAGAACAACAAGAATATATTTATTCTTTTGAAATCACAGTCACTGGCTACGCTAACGCTCAAGAAACCTGTACTCAGTTTACGCAGCAGAGCGGATGTCATCTAATGTATATATTTTTTTCAGTTCTGTCTGTTCTGTCGGAATGTCTCATTGAGATTTGTTTAAGTGTGGATGCACTAATATCGTCCGAATTCCTACTGGAATCAATAATTTGCGAGTACGGGGCAATTGGAGAAGGACACATTGCAGCCTGCGATAAGTTGGAAATCTGAGTCGGTCGGTCAAGGCAACCGCTCATGAGAAGTGGCAAATACGGATTCGAGTACCGATCCAGCACTAATTTTCAACTTTCGCCATTGCATTACCACCTTGCCCCGTGGGGCTGAAAGTCACGAATTCACACCCGGCCCTTCCTTTTCGTTCCCGATTCTGTGTTTCAAATAAATGGTGTGACTTTAACTACGATTCTCTGTTTAATGTCTTTGATTTTGCCAAGTTACAATCAAACTGTGCGCTTCAAGTATAATACAGATATCAGGACGCGCTACAAATCAGACTGTCCGAAAATTACAACAAAGGAAAGTAAATACTGTCAGCGATATGCTCTCTGTTTGCGCAGATATGACGTCACAGAAATAACATCACTACGTTACTGGTAAAATACGACGTTCTGGTGTCAACAAATTTCGACCGACCTATTTCTGACGGTAGCTCGAGATTGTAGAGTTTGTTGGCTTATTTATTTTGAAACATATTCAGTTCAGGGACAAATACCTCACGTTAGTCAGTTTCTGAAATATTACCTACTATTGGTACATTATTGTAAAAGACTCAGTTTGGACACAACTGTCGATAGCACCCGTCTAATCATAATTGCAAAACAGTCAGTGATCTCCAAAATGTGTAAAACAAGAACCATAAAGGAAATTGTGGTTATTCTCATATCATCACATTCATCGGCTTCGGCAACACACAACCTAACGTAATCTATCCATGAGTATAATTTTGCGCAGATGTTTTGGTAGATCCTGATCCACCAGATTTTCAGTGCCCTTGGAATTTAATTTTATATCATTCCCTCGATTATTTGCTTTCCTTGAGCCCCTCGCAGTGCTGTATTTTGGCTACACAGCCTCGTGAGTTGCTGTGCTCATAAGTCCGAAGACTGGCTGGATGCAGCTTTCCACACTGTTCTATCCTCTCCAATCCTTCTTATCTCTGCACAACACTCCAGAGAAATACCTGGAGTAGGTATGAGCCTTCAGCTGAAGACGTTGTCCCTACTACATAGCCGGTCAGGGTGGCCGAGCGGTTCTAGGCGCTACAGTCTGGAACCGCGCGACCGCTACGGTTGCAGGATCGAATCCTGCATCGGGCATGGATGTGTGTGATGTCCTTAGGTTAGTTAGTAGTTCTACGTTCTAGGGGACTGATGACCTCAGAAGTTAAGTCCCATAGTGCTCAGAGCCATTTTAAACCTACTACAAAAAAAAAAGTGACAGCCGTCGTCCCATGGTCCATCGGGAGAGGCGTATACGGGGACTAGAGAAACACCTTCAGGAAAGACGTTGTTGCTATTGCCTGTATGAATTTTTGTATTCCACATAGTTCATCCATAGCCATTTATTTTGCTCCCATCATCGGAAAAAACCTCTACTACTGGATCATTTCCTAATATAGCTCCCTCAGCACTGTCTGATTTCATTCGACTGCTTCCTATTGGCATTGTTTTACTTTTGTTGATTACCTGGTACACTTATGCTTATCTGTCCGCCTTTCTATATCTACATCTACATCGACATCCATACTCCGCAAGCCACCTGACGGTGTGTGGCAAAGGGTACCTTGAGTACCTCTATCGGTTCTCCCTTGTATTCCAGTCTCGTATTGTTCGTGGAAAGAAGGATTGTCGGTATGCCTCTGTGTGGGCTCTAATCTCTCTGATTTTATCCTCACGGTCTCTTCGCGAGATATACATAGGAGGGAGCAATATACTGCTTGACTCCTCGGAGAAGGTATGTTCTAGAAACTTCAACAAAAGCCCGTACTGAGCTACTGAGCGTCTCTCCTGCAGAGTCTTCCACTGGAGTTTATCTGTCATCTCCGTAACGCTTTCGCGATTACTAAATGATCCTGTAACGAAGCGCGCTGCTCTCCGTTGGATCTTCTCTATCTCTTCTATCAACCCTATCTGGTACGGATCCCACACTGCTGAGCAGTATTCAAGCAGTGGGCGAACAAGCGTACTGTAACCTGCTTCCTTCGTTTTCGGATTGCATTTCCTTAGGATTCTTCCAATGAATCTCAGTCTGGCATCTGCTTTACCAACGATCAACTTTGCATGATCATTCCATTTTAAATCACTCCTAATGCGTACTCCCAGATAATTTATGGAATTAACTGCTTCCAGTTGCTGACCTGCTATTTTGTAGCTAAATGATAAGGGATCTTTCTTTCTATGTATTCGCAGCACATTACACTTGTCTACATTGAGATTCAATTGCCATTCCCTGCACCATGCGTCAATTCGCTGCAGATCCTCTTGCATTTCAGTACAATTTTCAGTTGTTACAACCTCTCGATATACCACAGCATCATCTGACTGCCGTTTCGTGTTGCAGGTGAACTACGTGGCTGACGAGAACGGCTTCCAGCCGGTGGGCAACGTGGTCGCTCCGGCCATCAGCCGGGCGGTGGCCGCGCAGGTGGCGCAGGCGCGCGCCGAGGGCCCCATCCTGCCTGGAGTGCCCACGCCCATCCCCTTCCGCGGAAGGCCCTTCTGAGGACCTACGCCCTTCGCCAAACTGCACAGGACTCGCCCGCCGTGGCGCCCGGGAACCGAGGGACCTTCGCCCAGGAGCGGTCTGCATCCTGACAAGTACCTCAACCACACCAGCCCTCGCTGTTGCGCCCATCTCAGACTCTCCGATTAACACTGGAGGCGATCCAAGAAGTGCTCAACAGAGGTCTGGTTGCCTCTCACCCATACTTGCCCCTTCCGTCCAATTTATCTCGCACTGCTAGCAAGACACCTTGCAGCGTTTGTGTTTCACCATTCATATCTCTGACCAGTTTTTCGTACTGGTCACCCATTTACCTCCCGTCTCCTCCTCATTACGAGCTTCCTTCGTAAACGAGCCCGAAGTCGCACCTCCTTGGCGTGGGGAATTACAGATGCGAGTATAGTGATTTCACCAGTCCGAGTCCCGCGGCGTGAAGCAACATCTGCACAATTACAAATCGCGGATCGTTCGGAATGACAGGCTATCGCGCTTCTTCCGCTGCGTGGTATGTATAACTTAATGCGAATGACGCAAGACCGAAGGCATCTCTGGCATATTTCATCCCGGATGTTCTCTGCAAGTGTCGACAGTCACGCAATCTCATTGCTGAACAGTTTCTGTCAAACTAACGAAAAGAACTTGCATTCGCCGCGTTGCAGCGCACCATCATCCTCCTCATAATACTGCTCTATTTTTACACATTAGTCGCATCTGTAACTCTGTAGAACTACTCGTCTTCGTTCCTAGAAGCGCTGGAGGTGCGGACTTGTGGCGACGAGGTATGCGGACCGAATCTTGGTGACAACTCAACCCTCTCGGTTCCCTACGCGACTTTGCTCCACCGTACAACTGACATGGCTTTGATTTGGAAATGACTCGACGGTCACTGTGACGATTTTGTAATTTAATGTATTTAAATATAGTTTGTGTATTAATTGTAGAGCAATAAAACTCCACAGTTATTCATAAAAAAACATTGTGTTAGTCTTTTTCTACAACCATCCCATCATATTTCCTTCCTTTGTTGCAACCACCTAATTTGGGCTTTCCTAAATTGTTTCTGTGATACGGATTCTGCAACATAGACGCAACACTTTTCAGAAATCTGGTAACCGATTCACTTCGTGGAGATTTTCTACGAGTGGTAGCTGCCGAGCTGTCGGCTGAAAGAAGAAAGTAAGATTGTAATTTATCACCTGTCAACATCGACCTATCAACATCGAGGTTGTTAATAGGGCTGTGTTTGAACACGATTCGTAATGCATACTGCACAGTCGCAGTTCGGGAAATCACAGGATCTGTTCGATCTTTTGATCTGGTGACTTTAGCTGGTACTATCATAACGACCTGTCTCAGCGTTTTTAGTGCACTAAGGATATTAATAAAAAAATAACTGTAAAACACGGATTGAAATATCATATAGGTTGCAGGTAGTGTGTAACAAAGGCAACTAATAAATAAATGAAAGATTGCAATCAAGGTTCTGTGAAATTCTAGAGTTTTCGCTCGTACTGCGGTGTAGCGAATGATATTATCTCCATGATAGGTGTTGCCACTCTAGTTCGTTCTCGCGATAAAAATTACAGTCACTTTATTACGATACAGTCCGCTTGTTCGGAATTTAATTGTTGGTTAATTGTCTTCATTATTTCATCAGATTGCTGGCATCTTGTTTTCAAACTAATTGAAAATCTGGCAAAGTTTTTATCTGTTATTCTAATACGCGAATAGGAATGAATAGCTCATTTGTAACCTACTATATGAAATAAGCTACTCTATGAAGCATTACCATCGCTCATAAGAAAATAAAGTATTATATTGGGTTCATTCAAGTAATATCTTTTGGAGGGCAACATTTTCGTCGTTGTCTGTTACCTTTAGTTAAAAATCAGCATGAATGTTTACCCATCCACACAAACCGGTGCTGTATGAGAAATCGTATTGTAAATTTCTTCAAACACAATAGAAGTTTGTGCATTGTTAGGATTTAATGCCACTTCTACCATTGTTTCAAGAAATTGTCATATTTTTAGTAGAGCCATAGCTTTCTGTTGTGGATAGTTCGTAGCTTAACGCGTATCCCTTGCATTCGCGCCGTGCGAATCAAGTGTCACATCATTATTCGAACAAGCTCGATACTGCAACGAACCATGCAGCCTATGTGGAATTTTCGAACCCTTTCGAACGCAAGTATAGTTTGCCCAGCGCTAGCTGTTAGATGACTGGAACTCAAGGAGAACGATAAGACGTGCAATGGGCAGTATTCAGCCTACAGAAACAACGTCAGTATTAAAGTCATATAGTGCTAAAATTAAAAAAAAAGTTTAGCCATGCAGTGTTCGACTCAGATGTTTCTCAGTTAATCGTGATCAAACGTTTTAATTCTGTTGCTCTTATCTAAGCAATACCGTCGCACACCGTATGTGCAAGTATCAGACTGAACCAACGTTAATTGAAAGATAGAGCCCTCGGAATTTGATAATAATAACATTAAGTCACAATCGGATGAAACGCTTGCGATTCTGTAGGACCCTACATCACCAACCGTTTCACTATGGAATCATGTCTCGCACGAAGACGCAATATATTACTCAGATACATATACCATCCGAAAGAACTCCTGGGGAACGAAACATCGTAATCATTTTACTCATATGGCAAATTAATAAGAGCGGGGAACGTGAAAAAAGTGAATCAACCAGGAATCAGTTCCAACAATTCAACATTTATTATTCAGAATTCCCTCTCCACACCGAAAAGATTCGTTGCATCTTATACAATCAAAACTTTATTAAGATCTCTTTAGCGTTTTCTTTTGCATAATCCCCCTTACGATGAACAAGAACTTAAATTAAGATCGAATATCATACGTAACTTGCTAATTATGTATTTTATAGTACCTTTCTATTAACGTGAAACAAGTGGAACAACGACACAACATAAACCAGCTTCTGTGTGAACTGCATCTGTAGCCATCACCGACACCCTGAGATAACTTAGCAATTGTCCTCCATCTCCTTCTGGATGCTGAACAGAACAAACGTAAGCGTTATGCAGTCTGTCGTTATCTGAAATAATAGTCACTCGGTAACAAACTCATTTCAGCCTTTTTCATTCCAGCATTCGTTTCCTGAGTAATGGAGTGTGGGATCATAATATTTGGCCGTTCAGATTGAGTTAGAGATAGCACGTTTGATGACGTAACTATCAGGTGCCTTCTACTCCTTATCTTTAAGTATTATTTAGTTTTTAAACAGAACATCGGTTTCCTAACGAAGTCCGATAATTTTGTTTTTACTTTATTTCTACACGTGTGTGATACTATTAGTTAACCTACGCGTCACCCGTCGCCGAGAATGTTGCACGGTGTAACGCCTCTAAATGGACTTCGGAATTTCTCTATAAAATAGTGGTTTATGAATACCGCATTTGACACTGATAATTGTTAGTTTTATCATTTTTCTCCAACATGAATTATAATTCTGTGAAAATCAAAGGAAGTGTGTGATTGATCTAGTATCCGTGAATGTATAATGTATCTGATGGACGATAAAAAGCTACTTCTCTTCGGTATCTTGAGCCAAACATGTAAGCATAATCTGTAATTCACTAGTGTAATTTCATTACTTGAATAATAATTAATACAGATAATAGCTTGTTTCATTTCAAGGACTTTGATACTGTATCCTATTTATAAATAGCATTACGGTGACTAGAATATTCGAACAGACGCTAACAGCCACATATCGCAGCTTCTTAACGTATAAAACTTGTTCTAAAATTAAATTAACTTTTTATGAAGCAGATAACAATCAGATCTTTTATAAGGCAATGTTCATCCAGCGCGATAGATTAAAGTTCCCGCGCGTAGTCAGTTATTGACGTACTCCTATCGATGTATTTCACGCCCGTGCAGGAATATTTCGATAGCAATTGTACAGAGTTTTCATTCAAGCTTTCAATGAAAATAATCAGTTAAGGAGTCATTTTAAATACTTAGGAGTTCTGTGTCTGAATGAAACCAAATTAGGTACTTCGAACTTAATTAACAAGGCTGATAACTGTCACATTCCCGGTCTCCCATATCTTAAATACAAATTCAAACTTCAATCAAACAAAGTGTTTTTCCTCGTTTTTCTGTTTACGGAAACGATTTAACAGTTTGTACTAAATATGGAACATTAGCTAAGGAGAATAATTTTACAGGAAACATCAAAAGTGAAATCTCATATTTAAATGTTTTCATCATCCTGTTAGACGAAGGCAGTTCCACACAATTCTTGGAGTGCTTCCCCTCGATAATGGTAACCACCTGACATTGTCAACAAGAGAGCGATCTCTAAATTTGAATAATGTATTCCTCTTAGTAGAGAAGTTTATTTGGCCAGCTTGCAATAATTATTCGATAATTGTATTAAATTGCATAAATATATTAAAATATAATTTTATAATGAGCTAAACGTCAAATGCTGACCTCAGTTCCAGGACCAGTTAAGATTACTGTTCATATATATGTATGTAAAAGAATTTTTGTATTACGTGAAATTAAGTTGTACTTTCTTTTTCATATTCTATGGCCATAGACTGAGACAAGCTGTGTGGGAACAGTGGAAAGCAAATAAAAACAGAGCAGTAAAATTCCAAGGAAGGAAAGAATAAAGCAAAATCCTAATAAAATTATTTTTCAAGGAATTATAAATGAAACTTCATTACAATGTCGAAGGTAAGGTAATCACTGTTTATGTTTATCTTCGCTTGTTGTAATTTCATGTCAGCATAGTAAATGATTCATCGCCCACATTAAGTGTACAAATATTTTTAAGTGGAAATTATGATCAGTAATTATGTTAGACATCGATCTGCTAACTAGAACATGGCTGGTTTCGAACATTTCATGAACGACATGGATCCACATTGTTAGTTTGTTTTTTCAGAATCAGCATCTTCATTACCATTTCTGACAAAGAGATAATAATGTTTACTAACTGTTGCACTAAGCCACCTTAGTGGAAACTAATGTATTAATATCACTCAACTGGATTATGGTGAAAATAGGAAAAATAGCAACTGTAAAACCAATGGAACATAGTGATCACGTTTCACTAGTCGATGACAGTGAATTTACTGATCCGGTGGTCGTTAGTCTGGAGCCTTCATTTTATGAAATGAAACCAGAAGTGGAAGGTACCGGAATAATTCTGCGATCAGGCAGCAATGTGAATTCGTTTGAGGAATTATACCAACACTTAGAAATAGTGGTGAAATAAAATTTTGAGCCACAGTTAACGCCACATCTACAAAACAAGATTTCAGTCTGCTCTAGACTCATTTAAGTCAAACCAGACGAATTTAAGTGCAAGATGGACATGTCAGAATCTAAATTGAATTCCACTCCAGATGTAACTAAAAATTTAAGTGATGACATGGTTTCGATGCGATGAGAACTGACTGATTTGTCACTGTACTCGAGCTATCAAATCAGGTGAACAATTCGGCTGCTGAACATACAAAGAAATTAAAAGAATCTTACGAAAATCAGAGCCAGCAATCTGCAGATGGTTTTTGGAAGTGGATTGGTCAAAAGGATAAGCAAATCAATGAAATGATGGACTCTATATTGAAGGTAGTGGTACAGCATGTAGTGAAGCTTTATCTGAGGGAGAAGCTTCAGGACAAGACATTAAAAGGGAATTAAATCAGACAAAAGAACAACTAGTAAGGAGATCTACAAATTACATGATAACGTAAGTACACAGATTAACGAAGTGAGAAAAGAATTGTCTATTGTACAAGAGATAGTTTGTGAAACACTACCCCTTAGTGTTAGGACAGGTGACACACAATGTGTTAACGAATAAAGAAAGACGGAATGGACTGCAGCAGCTGATCACCTAATTATGTAACATATGAGAGTGTGATTGCTCTGTCCTTATCATCAATCATCTCAGATGGAAGTTTGCTCAAACACAGGCAGTTACAGATTTTTTTGCCTGATGAACAGTGTGCTTACCCCGTAGTCTCCATAAAATAACTTAAAGGAGAATCACCCAAAATGTCGATTGACAAAAAGAAAATACTTGTAAAACTCACAACAGCTTACAATAAGGCAGACACAGCGCTGCAGGTGACGGAAACTGCTGCATATTGCCAAATGTGCGAGCAGTCTGAGAGTATTTTCTTGACAAAATACAAGTCAACATCTTTGAATGAGAGATTGAAGAAATAAGTATTTAACCCTGCGCCATATAAAAGGAAGAGGGTACTTGGAGGAAGTATTTTGAGCCTTAATTGAACAAAACTCGACACTGTAATGAGCCAGTTTCATACTGTGATATACTGAGATTTCTAAAAGCTAGAATACCATTTGATATCAGAGAGAAGCTCGTACATTTTCCAGTACATATAATGCCAAGACTAGATTTGATTGATCCATTATGTACGACTCGAAGGTGGGTGTAGAAATGCCAACTGCCAGCCTAATCAATCAGGCAACCATTAAAATGTGAGTAATGTAATCAATGATCAACGTATTAATTTTGAGCCACAGCCAGTAAAAAATATGACAAATAACCATACAAAAGATAGCCACAGTTCTCCACACTTTGGAAATAGAAGATATCAGGCTAATAGGCACTATCCTGGGTATCAACCAAACAATATACAGAATCATATGAACATATGGGACGACAATCAGTACAATAGATGGAATCCAAATTCAGTTCAAACCCCACCATGTAATATGAAATTGGGCAATTAAAGCAAATACGAGATGAAATGTGATATGACTGAGTCACACTGGCATAATCAGAATCAACCAATAAATGTAACTGAAGTAGAGGATAGACGCTCGACAGTGTCGGGTATGTGAAATAAATAGTGAATCCATTTCGCCATCAAAAGTCAGTTATGGGACAGGGAGAGGGCCACAGAAAAGAAACGATTCATCTGTTGCAATACAAGAAGTTTTAAACCATAGAGAGGAGTTACGTACTAGTCCTGCGACATGTGAGGAACTATATGAAGAGTTAGCACAAGCTGGAATCAAAGCAATGATCGGAAATATGCAAACTACTGATAGTGTAGACAATGGAGCTTCAGTTAATGTAATGTTCAATAGTTTATGCACAAGAGTTAATAAGCTGTCTGAGGTACTGACTTTACCTATACAGAATTGTATGATTGTGGGTGCCACTGGTACTAAGTCGCAAGGCATAAATATAAGTATATGAAGTGGAGCCATGAGTTGCACGTTCCAGTAATAAAAAATGTAAGTGGTGTTTACATGCTAGGGGTTGAGTTTTGCTAGGGAGGAATTAAAAATAAATATGCAAAATGTAAATATGAGAAATGGGGCCATGAGTTGCACATTCCTAGTCGTAAAAAAATTAAATGTGGATTACATTCTAGGGACTGGGTTTCTGCAAGAGATAAATGTAAAAAAAATCTTGTGTACCAAAGGAACGAAAATGTAATGGGCTTAATAAGAACAAAACTCACACATGACAAGTTATGTCAGAAAGTCAAGGTCAAAGTTATTGGAAACAAAATACTGCAAATTAGCAGCCATTTGTCTCATAGCACAGAAGCAAATCAACAACATCAGTATAATGAAAAGCAGTCAAACGAAGGTCAGATGAAAGAAAAGGCTTCTGAATCACAGTGTCTAAATTTGTCACAGCAGGCACAACAAGCTTATTTAATAAACAGTTGTATAAATGTATTTGCTGAACAATCTGGAATTATTAAAGTTTATAAATATCACATTGAAGTAATACCTCGTGACACATATTGTCACACAACATAGCTAAAAGGGGAAGCAGTCAAGAAACTTATCCATAAGATGTTACAGGGAGACATATAGACCATAATTTTCACCATACAGCAGCTCACTACTGGCAGTAGCATAGACAGATGATAATTTTCACCTAGTTCTTGATGGCCGGGCAATAAATCTAATCATAGTCCCAGTGTGCATGAGTCCAGAAAATGTGGATGAGCAAATCGAAAAATTCTATGGTGTGAAATTTTTAACTAGCATATAGTTGCATGCTTCTTCTCAGTACTGGTCACTAAAACATACTACATTTCTATTTCCAGAAGGAGTTATCAATTCTGAGTATTACTTTTCAGATTAAATGTCAGTACAGGCTTTTCTATTACAGCTCTTGATACAGTTTTAGGAGCTGAACTTCTGGACCATGTATATCTACATATGGAAGATATGCTGACATCAATGTCCACATAGGAGGAACATCTTAGTCTTAGAGAGAGATAACTGAAAACATTTCTGGAGGCAGGAGTAATAGCCAATGTCCAGAAGTCCAAGTTCGGCACAGACCACTCAGATTTCTAGGCCACATAATGTCACCCAAGAGTATGCAACCTGACTGGGGGGAAAGCCAGTGCTATCAACAAATTTCCTACACTACACACAAAAAATAAGCTGAAAATGTATCTGAGACTGGTATAATTTTTCAGGCATTTTGTGAAAGCTTGGTTGATAAACTGTGAATTAATGTTAAAATTATTAAAAAAAGAAAACACCTAGGTGTTCATCTGAGTGTGTCAAGTAGACATTGGAACCACTAAGCACACATTTGTCAACACAAAAGTTCTTTATCATCTCTTTATGACAAGGGACTTCTGAATAGCTATTGATGCATTATGCTCAGGCCTAGGATCTTATCTATTTCAGACTAATGAATCAGATGGTAAATCCAGTATTCATGTAATAGGATTTTCTACCCCAATCTTATTTGAATATGAGAGGATGCACTCTGCTACTGAATTAAATGCGTTAGCAGTAGTATGGGATTTTAAAAAGTTTCACTATTATGTATATGCAAATATTGTTAAAGTGTATTAAGCTATCTCCGCAGCTGTGAGCTACTGTATGTACAACGTGCCCAGTGGTTTTTGTCACTGCAGGAGTATAACTTCAAAGTAATTATTGTTAACAGGAAAACCACATTGTGGGAGATGCATTAATGAGACTTCCTCAAGGGTTCCCAAAAGTTTCAGTGCTGGCAGAATAGAAATCAAGCTTTAAAATTTTATTCATAAAGGATTCCACTCATAGACTGTGCAAGAATATAGAAAATTTACAGGATGTCAATTAGATGTGGCATAAGCTTAAACATTTATTGCCACAAAACTGCACTGATGAGCTATTATTAATTCTGTTATGTTATAGGTATATATATATATATATATATATATATATATCTGTATATTCTTGTATACCTTTTCTTGGTTTAGAAAATTTAATGTGGTACATGCACAAGTTGTGGGTGAACTTAGATGTCACAAAATGTGTACAGAAGATTGAACTATATTGCTACTTCCCAAGGATTTGTCGACAGGTACATCAGCTTCGCCCCACGGAGTGGCCCTGCGGTTTGAAGCTCCATGTCATGAATTGTGGGGCCCTCCTGCTGGAGATTCGAGTCCTCCCTCCAGCATGTGTATGTTGTACTTTGCATAACTTAGTTTAAGTAGTGTGTAAGTCTAGGGACCGATGACCTCAGCAGTTTGGTCCCTTAGGAATTCACACACATTTGAACATCAGCTTCTGAGGGCTTGTATAAGAAGTGAGAAAGCCAAACCTAGAAATAAGAGCTGCAATACTGAATTAAACTCCAAACTACACACAAAACTCTTCCAAATCATCTCCATTGATGTCGCAGACTTTTTATATCAAGCCTGATGTGGACTGAGGTGTTTTGTTGCAGTACTTGACATCTTCTTAATATACATCTGGCTCTGTGCAAGCAAAACAGTTAAAGATTCCCCCCCTCCCCCTATCATAGAAAAAATAGCTAGTGATTATATACCTCAAATTGGGAAACCTAATGTTATCACCTGAGATAGTGCTCTCAACTCTACCAGCAATAAGTGAAACTCATTCGTTGAAGAACAGCAGATAAGCAAATTTTAATATCACGTATCCACCCAGAACCGAGCATAGTTTAAAGATATTCAGAGAATATTTGTACATATACTGCAAGTCAACAAAATGGATGAATTATGTTGGACTATTAGAGCCAACAGTAAATAGCATTCCGTACACTTCTATCTGCTGAACTTCTGCTCAAAGATAAAGAATCTAATAAATGGATAAACCCACATCCTGCTATTTTGACAAACAGGAATATTCAGAAGAAGTAGTAAGTTAAACGATAATATAACTAACAGAAAGTGCATATTTTTGGAAAATCAGTTATGATAAACAGCTATCAAATCGTCAACAATTAATGGGAGGGAAAAGATACTGATAAGGACACACCCAGAACCATCTCTGTTGAAAAGAAAAAATCTTAAGTGGCAATAGCTGTATTCTGGTCACTCTAAGATAGTTAAGATACTGCATCCGGGAAGTTTCCAATTGGCTCATATCTAATAACGTCAAAGAACTACATTCTAAGGTAAAAAACAGTGTATCACGGAAGAATTATCCGAATGGGACGGAAATCTGTAGATGTGATGTACAAGCACAGACAGACGACTGATTACAATTTCAGAAAAAATGGAATGATCTATCCGAGAGAAAGAGCTTCATAAACAGAGCAATTCAATAACGCGTTGGTCCACTTCTGGCAATTATTCAAGCAGTTATTCTCTTGTCATTGATTGATAGAGTAATTGGATGTCCGCCTGAAGGGTATGGTGCCTCATTCTGTCCATTTGGTGCATTAGATAGTCAACATCTCTACTTGGTTGGAGGGTCCTGCCCATAATTCTCGAAACGTTCTGAATCGGGGAGAGGTCCGGCGACCTTGCTGACCTAGGTAGGGTTTCACGAGCACGAAGACAAACAACAGAAACTCTCACCGTGTGTTGCCGTGTATTATCTTGCTTAAACGTAAGCTGACGATGGCTTGCCATGATGAGCAACAAAACGGGGAGTAGAATATCGGACACGGCGAGAGTCTCTGCTGGTCATCGTGCTTGCCAAATCCTACGCTCGTCAGAAAAATTGCCATATCTCTCCCCAATTAAACCGTCTGGAGCATTATGGCCATAATCTTCTAACCAGAGCGGATTTTGACGATCAATCTCGCCATTTACAGCGAATGTGATTCTGTATCCCTCAAGAGAACATCCGACAATTCTATCAACCGATGACAAGCTTTCATAAGGAACGGAGGCGGACCAAAGCGTTATTGAACTGCTTCGTTTGTAAAGCTTTTTTTCTCGGATAAATCGTCTGATATTTCTGAAATCACTTGTTTATATGTACATGTACACC
Organism: Schistocerca cancellata; assembly: GCF_023864275.1. NCBI lineage: Eukaryota > Metazoa > Arthropoda > Insecta > Orthoptera > Acrididae > Schistocerca > Schistocerca cancellata. Next base: position 210,405,084 of record NC_064634.1, read on the forward strand.
ACATCCTCCGATTTTCGTCCCATTTGGATAATTCCTTCATGGTGCGACATTTTTTTGTCTTGTAGTGTATGTGTACACTAGGATTTGAAGACGTATATACTCGTATATTGAGAATGGTTAACACATGTTGTACAATTATCGCTCGAATATACAAGTTTTTTTTTACCTTGTACGACATTTATGTATTTTTTAAATACTGAGACAAAACTTCTACAACACAAGTTCAAGAAACGAATGTCAGTATGTGAACAATATAAAGTAATATGTTTATGTTAGTATAAGTTATGTAAGTCGTCATTTGTGTCGTAACTGAGAATCAACCATAATGAGAAACACAAGCCATACGTGTCTCTTACCAATCAACCGACTGTAATTGGAAGTAGTAATAAGAGTAAAGACAAGTAAACAAGAAGAAGAAAATCATGGACCCAACGAAGACGTAATAGTACTTCAGGAAGTTCAACGTTCAGAACACTACAGCAAGCGATAAACTAAACCAATACCGTCGGCAAAGCTAGTATTCATGCACTGAGCTTTAATTTTCTGCTTACCTTATCCGAACTAGTGTGCGATGTATCTGTGTAAAGGCTCCAGTGAAGGACTTGAGGTTACGGTCAAGAACTGCTAACACAAATATGTCCATGCGAGTTTCCTGCGAAGTGCAGGGACGACTCCAGTCTCCGTGATTCACGCATGCGACAATGCTGTCGTTACTCCGCCTGATTGTCGAGACGGGTCCGTAACGCAGTGCGTGTAATGTGAAATGGAAACAAGCCGATACTCATCTGTAGTGCAATGTTACCGGTTACAAACAGTGCAGTTAGTGCAGATCGATAAGCAAAGTAAATGTAATAGAACCTCGCTTAACGAGCACCTCCCATAACACGTAATTCGCGAAACGACCAAAATCGATTGTAAAAAAATGACTCACTTAACGAGCAATGCTTCGCATAACGGCTGACGACGATTTAGTGTGACGTCACCAGCCTTACGCGCGTGGTGGGGTAAGCGTTCAACAATATGAACGTCGGCAGCGGCTTATGAACAATGCCTGCAGTCTAGGTTTAGCGCTCTTTCTGCTAACATCTTAGTGCAACTTGTGTTCACGCATATTTCTATACTTGAGTTCACATAGCAGAAATGTCCTCGGAGATGGAGTCGTAAGACGACGAGCATAAGAGAAAGAAAATCATCTTAGAAGTGAAACGTAAAATCGCTGAAAAATGCGAACGTAGTGTGAGAGCACGCATCGACTATTTGAACTTTCCTCAAGAACAAGGACAAGATTAAGGAGATAGATGCTTCAAAGGGAGTCATAAGAGTATCTAAACAATGGTTTCGTATTCTGAACGATGGCGTAAGGTTGCTACTTATGTGGATAAATGAAAAGCAATAGCAAGGTAGTACTGTTAACGAGAACATCACTTGTGAGAAGGCGAGACGGATTTTCGCCGAACTCATTAAGATGACGGCAGCATTATAAGCGGACGAAGAAGTCTTCAAGGGAAGCCGTGGGTGGTTCAAGATAAGAGAAGAACCGACATGCACAGAGTTGTGAGGCATGTCGGAGCAGCCAGCTCCGACACAAAGGCAGCAGAGAACTTCATCAGTACCTTCAAGATGCTCGTAGATTCTGAGGGTTATCTGTCGCAACAGGTTTTGTCACGCGACGGGTCTGTTCTGGAAAAAGATGCCGAGGTTTACCTTTATAACAGCAGAGGAGAATGTGTTGCCCGGTCACAAGCCAATGAAAGACCATCTCACACTGCTATACTGTGCCAGTGCAAAGGCCGATTTAAAAATTAAAGCGCTGCTTGTTCATCATTCAGGAACGCGCCGAGTCTTCAAGATGTGTAAGTCCAGAAGAGATGGTTAAAAGTGATGTGCATGTCCAACAACAAGACTTGAGTGACACGTGAACTTCCCTGTGATTTGCTTAATGAAGTGTTTGGTCCTTCAGTGAAAAAATATTTGCTTGAGATGAATCTGCCACTCCGTGCCTCGCTTTTTATGGACAGCCTTCTTGCCCATTCTCCAGGCCTGCAAGACCATCTATCTGAAGAATTTTAGTTCACCAAGATCCTATCTCTGCTTCCCAACGCCACTCCAGTACTCCAGCTTATGGACCAGCAGATTATTTCTAACTTTGAAGAGCTCTACACTAAAGCATTCTCTGAGCATTGCTTTGAGTTGTCTGACGCTACCAATCTCAGTCTCAGAGAGTTTTGAAAATATCACTTCAATGTTGTTGCCTGCGTCAAGATGATAGAAAAGGCGTGGGAAGGGGTTACCAAGAGAACTCTCACTTCAGCATGGAAGAAGCTTTGGCTTGGGGCATTGTCGAATGTGACTCTGAAGCATTTGGATCAGTACCTGTCGAGCCTATAGTCAACTAGATTGTGTCTTTGGCCAAGAGATTGGGACAAGAAGTGTATAACAATGATACCGATGAGCCAACCAATGAACACTGAAGAGCTTATGGAGTCGCAGTGTGTTTCACAGCAAGAAGTTGTGGAGAGGATTTCTTCTTCAGAGGAGGAGGAGACGGTAATAACAAAGCTGAAATCTTCTGGGGCAATAAGAGAAACGCTTAAATCATGGGAATTGATTGCATCGTACACTGAAAATCAACACCCCAATAAAACAGTGGCTAGGCATACTACAAATTTATTTGACGATAATGCTATGTCGTATTTTCGCGAAGTGTTGAATGACTTTAGATAGCTTCCTAGTAAAAAGAATTTTTTATTTATTGTGAATAATAAAGTACTTAATAGTGTAAGCATAATTTTCTTTGAACAAATGGCATGAGTAAAATTAAAATTTTAGTACTTTTTCTGCAATGGAACGCATTATCGTATTTTACATAAATTTATATGAGATAAATTGTTTCGCTTAACGAGTGCTTCGCACTACGACTAAGATTCTGGAAGGAATTATGCTCGCAATCCTAGGTTACAATGTATGTCAACGAACTGTAAACAGGCATACCAAACAACAAAATTAAGACTAACCTCACGACGAACAGAAATCTACATATTTAAATAAAACTGATATATAATTAATGAATTTATTGTAATGCATATTATAAATTTATGTACGTTCTAGCAGATTTCTATTCCTGGAAGAAGCAGAGTAAATTTTGTGCAATTCATCACTAATACGATATACAACAGTTTCACGTAGTCCTGTTTGATGAGCTGCACAATATATCCTTGCAACACAACCATCCTCCCCTGATACTTAGAACCGTCTACTAAACCACCTGTCTACTCATCTGAATTCGTTCCTAGCTTCCAAGGAGCCAGGCATCCATAAACGATACAGTCTCCCTGACGGGTTCCAGTTCACTTCGCTGTGGCACCAAAACAATGTCTACAACCATCAAACAGCATTTCCTGATAATTCATCTCATCTGTGGTCACTAGATAAACAACAAAACTCGTATTTTACCACAAATATAAACAACATTTAAAACAATTGTAACAGGCGAGCTATTCACGATGCATGTGTGTAAACGACAATAGAACCGCAGACAAACTGCTATATTTCTGTGTGTACTGTATTCACAACTATAACAGTTCTTGTGCCAACGTATTTAAATTTGTTAAATGTATAATCATGAAAGGCTTTATGAAACAATAATCATAAGATGCTACCAAAGAACGTATGCAGTATCAAAGACAGTCTGTAATCACAAAAAATTTTGTGCCTTGGTTATTAACTACAAGTTATGAACAATGTAATCTACTGATGAAACTATACCATAATTATAATTAAATAACTGTCATATCTAAAAGACTTAGAAATATCACATGAACTATATTTATGGTACGATATTATATAAACTGTATATCAAAGTAACAGTCCACGAATAACAGTAATGCATTTAAATTTTTATAGCATTAATGACAGGCAAAATATTTACGATATGCTGCTCATTTTAAAACTGTTGACAACAATCTAAATTATATATGACAGTAAGACGACAGTTGTAAGTAAAATAACAAAATGTATATTACTCTCATCATTCAGAGGGATAATATAACGTTATTTTATGTGTAACCCCCTCGTGACAGACAAGAATTTAAATTCATATCGGCTTCCATATATAACATACTAATTACGAACTACTCTGTATTCATTACTAAATAAATATATGTGTTTTGTGATGTATTACTAGTGGAAACTAGTTAAACAAGTGGAAGAACTATACAATAGAAAGCAGCTTTCATGTAAATTGTATCTGCCAGAATCATCGATACGCTGAGATAGTTTTGCAGCTGTCTTTCTGTATGGATGCTAAATAGAATAGACATAAGTGTTATGTAGTCTGCCGTTATATGAAATAATAATCATTGTGTAACTTAAACTCTTTTATTTCAGTCTTGATCATTCCAACATTCCTTTCATGATAAATAGAATATGAAATCATAACATTTGGTCGTTGAAAGTGCGTTAAAGGCGGCATATTTGATAACAAAATGATCAGGTGCCTTCAGACTTTGTTGTTAAATATTATATTGTTTAAACTGAAGCTGCATTTTCTAATGAAGTCCGATAGTTTTCTTTTTAAAGAATTTTTTACATGTATGTGATAATATTAGTTGACTTACGCAATCAAGCATCGTCAAGAATATTGCCGACCAGTATTGCACTTTGGTCTGTACTAAATATGGAACTTCTAAAGTGAGAATAATGTAACAGAAAACATCAAAGTGAAATCCGAAATTTGAACGATTTCATCATCCTGTTAGGCAAAGAAAGTGGTTCGATATAATTGTTGGAGTGTTCCCTTTCGACAAATATTTCCATTTACTTAAATATATTAAAAAGGTAACCATACCGTGAAGGGAACGCATCATCTCATTTACAAGGTAGTATTTCCCTAATTAATCTTATGATCAGCAATAACTGTGGGATGTGATGCTCTGCAAGTTAACAAAATGAATAGGGTCGGTATATCCCGAATAATCAATGACAGAACGGGGGGGGGAGGGAAATACGAAGTTCTTCATAGTTACCAAAACCCGATTATGTTAATAAAATGTTAAGTGGAGAACGGTTATCATGAACGTACTGAATTGTTATACTCAATGTAACTAATACTGTGCAGTTGAAGAGGGACCTAAGGATTGAAAAGGGATGGATTAAGACACCCTGTGAAGTAAAGCACATATATCCAATGAAATCAATTTTCTGAGAATCGTCAGCTTTGATATAGGGTTTCGTTACACTCTGTGAACTGTGTGCTCTGTAAAGGAAAGGAGTTTCAACTGGAAAATCCAGAGTCAAAACACGAGCTAGATAGTGTTACACATAGAGTGTGTTCAAACTATCGGATGCATAATGTATAAAAAAGGAAACAGAGGAGCACGGTTGATTATAACAAGATAAGATCGTTAAATGCAGTTCGGTGCGAAAATGATATTGGGACATTAGGACTACAACGGGATTGTACAGTAAACCATTACTCATGATGCTCAAAAAATACCGCTACATCGGAATAAATTTATGGACTGCACACTACGATAAACTAACAATCCATGAAAACACTGTCACCGAACAATCATATCTAAACATAAAACTGTGAACATAGCAAGAACTAACATACTAAGCCCGGGTGGCTGCTAGCGCCTACAGACAAAGCATATTTGCGAGGTCGCACGCAATAGATGAATTTAGACTTAAAGTGCTAACATTAGTATAATCATTAACAATGATATCAACTGCATTAATTAATGTAAACTATAATAAACAAATAAGTTGTGGAAAACTGAACTAATTAAAATGACACAGAATTATTTAGTAACAATTCATTTTTGCAGATTCTTCAGTCTCATAAACACTTAAAACTTTGCCCTAGAGATAATCAGAAAACTATTAACAATTATATTCCTTACTTGTAAAACAGGCTTCAGAAATAACCACTAAATGAAGCCAAATATTTTACGAAAATCTTAAGATTCCGATAAAGCTTGTCTCAGACAACCGTTCAAATTCAGTAAGAAACTGAATGTTAGCAAAGTTCACAAGTTTTATAAAATTTAACTATAAAATGGTGAAAAAGAAATGCATTTGACTCACAGATTCGAAACAGAACCAAAGGAACTGAAACTGCATGCATTAGGTCACGCCATTCATCACACAGGTGCTAGATTATGAAACACAACAGAACAGACATTAAAATCGTAAAACAGACGAGTGTTTGACCTTGGCACAGAAAACTTAAACAAAGACACTGTACACATTTAGCCCTCCAATACATTAAAATTAGCAGACAATTAGAGACATATATTTTTCATTCAGTATGGAACACAGAAAATTTTAAAGAATCAATATTTACGCTTAATCAGTTAACAATGGAACTAGGGGCATAATATAAGCCCTTTCACAGTTCACTTAAGGATAACTAGGTCATGTCCCAGTCACCATGGAAGCTGATCCATATTAAGAACAGAGGCCAAATTATGGCCTTTATCGAAAGCCACTCAAAGCTACAGGCGAGAATCCAAAAACAAATTTCTGTAAGATGGGTTCAGTAAAAGAAATGGAGTTTTGCATATCACATCCAACATTTAATCACAAGCTAAACAAGGTGCTCACCATCTATTATTGTGCCGGACTTTGGTCCAATAAGGAATGCTGGCGGGACCCCCACATCCACAAACTGAAGCAGCAGGAACGTAACTGTGCCGACATAAAAGGCGGGACCCACGAATACGAAGGCAGAGGGAAATAGTAGTGGTCCTAGGCGAGCAGCACCTGTTAACAGCCGACGTAGGCAGTAACACAAGAGTATAGGTTGACGGCAGAATTACACCACTTCCGTTTATGGCCAGTGACTTTTACACCGTACTGGTACTATCTTTGACTCGATGCGGCCGACGTCGAATTCATTTTGGCGTATTTACATATTCAGTATTACGAACAGCGGTATGCTATTTCAAGGCGACAGCGCACTGAAGGTTTATTACAAACAGACAGCCTTATCCCTAACTGTCAGTTAATGATGCGTCGAAGAAATAAGCCTTCAAGAGATACGGTGATAACCGAGACAACTAAATGGTAGATACACTGCTTCGTTATAGCATAATGGACAGTGGATTAGACTGTCTAAGGAAGGAGATTCGCATTCTGTTATATGCTAATTCTTTTATTTCGTATTTTTCTCATCTTGGCGTTGTTAACACATTCTGGGACTTTCTTATGAATATAATAAAAGAAAGTTCTGCTGTATTCGATGTTGTTTATATTTCCGTCTTACTAGAATGATGAAATAAATATTCCTATATTTCCAAATATGAGGCGATTTCCAAATGATTCGATGGGTAGTAACCTGAGAGCTTAAACTGCTTCGGGAGAAATATTTGGCCTTATATTTCCTCGCATAGGCAAAGATCATGAAGACACAGATACCTCACATGTTGCAAATAAGGGAACACCAAGTTGATATATTTCCTCCACTACCGACATGTCAAGACAAGACCTCGCTGAGAACCGTGCGCGCGGTTTAGTCTTTTCAAGAGGCATAAGGCTGCTCTCTCGCGTGGCACCTGAGAAGCTGTTGCTAAGGAACAAGTAGCAGAGAAGTTAAAAGAGTGGCCAGTATCGATATAAGCGCTCGCTATGAGTGCAGGCACCTCTATGGATCGAAAATATTTAGGTTTTTATTGGTATGCTCCGAACAAGGAAAACCTCTCTGATTCCCCCGCTACATTTTAAAAACGCTCACCCATGCATGTATATTGTACAGACGGGTATTCATAGTACAGTTTGTTGACGAAATGGGTGAGTTCAAAGTGACTAGAATTTTCATATAATTTATTATTTTTACAATATTGTACTTCTAAACTAGTAGATACCATCTTTTCGTGTTCATTGAAGCGGCTGACAGTGTTGATGTGGCCTGGTCGTGAATGTCCAGTTAAGAACTCTTAGAAATGCATCATCCCAACTTTTTTATATCGTTAAAAAGTTGCTATATTTAAGGGAAGAGCGCACTGACAGTAGGTAGGAAATCCACTTCAGAATTTTCGAGAAGAGTGTAAAATTTACTTTAGGCATGCTTTTTATGCCGTCATGAATGCTAGACAATAAAAGAATCGCCGCTGAGAAGACTTGTATCTGGAAGACATAAAATAACCTTTACTTCTTACAGTAGAATCATGCCACCCAAATAAACAAAAAACTGGTTCTTATGATGTGTTATATGAAGGGTTTATGCAATCGTATTTCGTGTATCATGTGAATAGCCTAAAATTAAGAAGGTTTTACAAGGGAAATGGAAGACAGGTATTTTCAATAGTCTAATGATTAGAAAAATCATAAAGAATCAATATATCGTATGAAACGTGTAGATACAGTGAAAATTACGGTGTGTTTAAAATATTTGTCTCTATGAGCGTGTTTGGATGCCTGAAAACATGGGTGATACATATTCTTTTGCTACCAGAAGTTGTACCACTAACAGACCATGAACGAGTTTGAGTTGCTCCTTGGTGTGACTGAATACTCTGGGTGGATTCTACAGTTGATTTTATAGACGACACTTCTGGAAAAAGGTAATATGCATTGAGTTTTTACTTGCTGCAAGCGCTAGCTGAGTGATTATGCTAAAGATTACGCTTTGTTCAACATTATCTACATTTTGGTATCCAGGGCCAATTATGTTGTAAGGGGTCAGGCAAATCCAACACCTTCCATGAAAACCCTGACATGATAAGCAAATAAAGTAGTATGTCACATAGCTCCGAATAATTCGTGACATTAAATTAACCAAAGTAATACGAGTAACGAGTGAGCAAATGGAATACCACAGACTAACACAAGAATGCTTAAATGCATGTCATACCTTCCCACTGTGAGACAGACGCAGTTCCGAGGGGAGAAACGAGAAGCCGAGAGCAGAACCGTGTTAAGCTGGAAGGCCCTATGATAAGGGACCGACGGACACCCACGTCGCCAGCTAACCACCAGGACCGCACCACCCGCAAGTTTCAGTGTAAGGCTTTTTCGCGTCTCTGTTACGTCAAGACCACCACCCAGCCAATGTTAAAAGCTAGAGCCCTCCAGAAAAACAGTATAGATCTTACGATAACACAAAAAGGGCTACACCACCCGCAAGTTTTAGTGTGAGACTTTTTTGTGTCTCTGTTAAGTTAGGACCACCCCCCAGCCCATGTTAAAAGATAGAGCCATCCAGAAGAACAGTATAGATTTTACAATAACGCTAAAAGGACCACACCATCTGCAAGTTTTAGCGTGAGACTTTTTCGCGTCTCTTTTACGTTGCAAACTTTAAAAACATTGCCCCACCACGAAAAGTATAACGTTTCTCATTGGATACACAGAATTTTTGTAGGTGGAGCTTAAGGTTAACATTGAGACCCTGATTGGTCAGATGAAAACACAGCCAGATAGTTTTTTTTTTAAACCAACTTCGGTAAATTGTAGTAAGGAGAAGTGAAGAGCGAGTTGCTTCCGAGAGGGCGAGCTGGACGGAGCTGCGCTGGCCGCCGCCCCCTGATGAACACTGACAAGGTAATGAACGCACGCGATGCCGCATTTTTGAGTGCATAAGGTTTCATTCAGAACTGCAGAAGTCTCATGTGTTACATCCCCTTTACGTAATACTAGTGTCGATCGTCAATTAAAGCTCATGGTGTTCACATTTGCCACTTGAAATAAAATTCTGAAACGCGATGATTTTTCTGTTATATAGTTATTGAGAAGCCACATCGGCCACTGTAATTTACGACAAGTTAGATAAGTAATTAAAGATAATTGAGGGTCACTGTAGACCATTTTGATAGTTTTCCCTTTTGTTAAACTTAATTTAAACCTAGATTATGGATGTGATATGGCATAGGTCATCCTTCGGTCCATTGTAGAACTTGGAAACCCATTCAGGGAATATTCGTTCACATTTTTGTTGAACGCAGTTGGTTTTCACCATCCTGTATTAAAACGTTTCCTTTTATCAATAGTGCAATTTATAAACGATGTTTTGTGAGTAGAATAAAATTTCCAATGGTAAACTTAACTGCTTTTTCGACGTTATTTTACCAGCTAACTAAAAATAGGAAAGCCTTGAACCCCTTCCACTAAATTTAGTTAGTATTAAGATTCTTTTACAGGGAGGGCAGTGGATCTGACGCTGAAATCATTAAGTATTTGGTTATATCATCGCTAGTCTCACTGAACTCTTCTGAATTCTACATGTCATGTGTGGTCTGACATCTCCTTATCAGCATTAGGTCCCAGGTTCAAACTAGTCAATTCCCAAAAAAACACGCTCAGAGCGTCATTGCGCTAAAGTGGTAGGGAGACACGATATAGAAGAAACAGACACCATGCAGAATGTTTAGAAAATGGCGACCCTGCCAGGATGGTAAAATACAATGATTGAAGGTCGACCACGTGCCTAACTAGGTCAGAAAATTATCCTGTCGAAAAATTTTCGTAGTAAAAAAAAATTTTTTTCCTTAAAGTTTTAAACACTCGAAAACAGTAGCTGCAGCGATAGATAGTAATAAAGTATTCAATAGATAGACATTCTAGCAGAGACAACAGCATAATTAAGTTATGAATTTTAAATATCGTTAGAATTTAGTTTTCTCTCCAATGCAAGCGCACAGGTGGCGGATACATCGTTGACAAGTCGGTTCTGACCCAGCAAGTAAGTGAATGGATTGTCAGTCTTGGTAGTGTCAAGTCGTGTGTGTACAAAGTTTATGAAACGCATGAGATCGTATGAGCGCATGCTGACTCGAAGTAGGGCGCGTGAATTGCTTTTAAAACAGAAAATAAGGGATTCGGAAAGATTAGCAATGACAGATCGAGACCTTGACCGAATTGAGGTAGAGACCCAGCATGAAAATGGACAGAGAACAGAGGACATTACAACAGACGATGCAGTATCGCGAGAAATAGGACATTTAACGCAGCATAACGAGGATAATGTACGCCAAGGCATAGAAAACGTAAGTCAGCATATGACAGAGGAGCAGGAAAGTAGAGAGACAGTCGATGAGGATTCTAACTTGCGTCTTGAATACGTAGAATCCATAGTACAAGTAATCAGAGCTCCCTCACCACAGAGTACAAGGAATGCGAGCAGAAACGTGTCACAGCACAGTTCAATGCAGTCGGCTGCGAACCAACACTTGGGCGAAAACACAGAGCGTAGGACGTCGGGAAAAAGCGCAATAAGACCCACCAATCTGGCAGAACTACTACAAGAAATTACGGAAACCATGACAAGGCAAAATAAAGACATAGCGAACCAAATTCAAATTCAGAATGCAGAAACCACGAGACAAATGCGTGAGATTAAAGAACAAAACAAAAAAAAATCAGTTACACCTAAGTCATATTGAAGACGAGGCAAAAGAATCTCGAGAAGTGATAGGAAACTTAATAACAGGTCACAATCAATTGAGAACAGACATTGACAAGAACAAGTGGACGTACAAACATTGCGTAATGACACTCAGGACGAGATCAAAGCATTACGTAACAACACCCAGGGAGAAGACAAGAAACTAGAGAAACGGAAAAACGTAATTACTAGACAAGCAGCCGGTACAGCGCGTAAAGTTGTTGAAAACAGTGTGTTACACAAACGTATCACAAAAGCAGCGCTGACAAGATATGATAACCGCATAGTCAAAATAGAAGCGCAAAAGAAGCGACAATTTCAGAAATTGTGAACAGAGTTGTTGCAAACCATTGAAGAGCGTAGTGAACAGGATCGAACAAGCATAGAGTCTGCAACCACATCCGTATCTGTAACAGCACCGGAGAAACAAGCAATTAATGACGATATTACGCATTTGCGATTCCAATCATAGGCGGAAAGTAACATACGTGACAATGGAAAGCCAGGTCGCGAAGAGTACAGTGCAATGCATTCAGCTACACGTTCACAACCGATGGGAGAAAATTATTGCGTACCACTCCAACGATACTACGCAAGGTTCAGTTACAGTGGACAATATCCAATGGATCTACCACAACCGGAAAGAAGGACGGGATAAATGATCAGAAAAAAAAGTGGTGAAGAATCGCGAATTTCATATGGAACTATGACGAAGTACGACAACGATCATTTCCTCACAGTCAGAAAACTTTAACATTCTCGAGAAGGAAACTCATTACATCCACGAACTTTTATTGATCAATTCCGAGTAGGATTACCAGAACACTGGACGCTAGCACACAAATTAGACTTTATATGTGCACACATGTCAGGAACAGTCGCAGAAACCATGCAGAATGTTGCAGCGACATGCCGATCGTACGAAAATTTCAGAGAGAAGTTTCTTTAACGATATTGGTCCAGCGAAGCACAGAACAGAGTGAAATACGAATTATTACACAACCCATATTTTGAAAATTCAGGAGAGAAGAGTCCCGTGAAATTTTTCGAATTAATGGCAAAGAAAAATCAATGCTTAGATGTACCATACAGTGACGGAGAGTTGATTAAATTATGCGCGATGAAGCTACCGTTGAAATACCAGCAATCATTAGTAGGTCGCGGAGGCAATGACGTCGAAGCATTTAAAGGTATTCTAAGGGAACTAGAGTTCATATTTTCGGAAGATAACGCAAGAAAAAGACGAAGCGCACGTGAAAACGAAAGCAAAAAGCAGTGGAATCCACAAGACACAGTACGAAGAAACAATATTTACGAACCATGTGATAACTTCGCACCAAGAAACGACAATAGATTTCCACAAAGACCCGGTTATGGATTTAGAAGAGAATATGGCAATAACTATAATTCACCCAGGAACGGCAACAACTATTACAGAGGGAATAACGACAACCGGAACGGGTACTGGAGAACCAATAGACCGACAAATTATCAACAAAGAAACCACTATCAACAAGCTGAACAAGAAAAGAGGATACAGATAGAAGAGATGGAGGTAAGACCACCAAACCCCGATAAACGTTCGAATTGACAACTAAGCGCCCATGCCAAAGAGAATGACGCACCGACCCAGGACAATTGCAGCACCTTGAACAGAGAAGTAAAAATCTTATCACGAGAAGAGAAGAAGGAAGAAACAAATCCGCAGGGACCAGATGAAAACGAAGACAAGAAAATAGCAATATCGTGTTGGGACGAAATTAATTGGGAGAATACTGACGAGGAAGATGAATTACCAGAGGCATGCACAACGAATGTAGGAGGAAAGGACGAAGTAATGAGTATTGCAGAGCTATTTGAGATGGAAACCAGGGAAAGCGAATTCAATGAGGATAATGTGCAGTCGACAGAAGTTGAAAATAAGTTACGAGTGGGCACACAACCCAATGTATATAATGAAGGAAGTTATGAAGCGATAATTAGAGCATTTAGATGTGATTATGTGGAAGTAGCGACGAAGAAGGAGAAGGTAGAGGAGGATGAGGAAAAAGTAAGAATGCTGAAGAAAGCATAAATGAAAGAAGAAATAGAGAGGAGGAAATAAAAGAGAGAGAAGTAGCAGTCGAAGCTTATCCTACAGAAAGTTCGAATTCACAAGATGATTCAGTGGAGGATTCGTTGATGCAAGAAGAAGAAGAACAGGAAGAACCCTTTCAAATTCAACCAATTGTGAAGGCCATGGTAAAGCATATCCCAGTCAATATTGTAATTGATAGTGGAAGTGAACTGACTGCGATCTCAGAAAATTTATTTATGCAGTGTTATGCCAATGAGGAATTGCCAGTTCTGAAAACACGTAAGATTAAAGTAAGAGGTCCTATTAGAAACAATGCTGCGGAAGTTACGAGACAAACAAGGTTAACTCTTTCATGCCAAGGTCAAAAGATCGAAGCCAACTTCGTGATTATACCTAAACTAACTGTAGATTTGATTATAGGTGCAGATTTTTTAAATGAGAGGCGAGCGATAATAGATATGGGGAAAGGTAGCATAACATTCAGGAATGTCACACATCTCTTCGAGCAAAAGCTAAAATTAGAAGAAATACCGGTTATAAACATACAATTAAGAATGACGTGAGATAAAGAGGATGAAGAATTAGAATGGTATGCACAAAACGGGGAATCGCCTCAACTCATGTTAGAAGTCCATAAAGAAATCGACGAAAAATTGCAAGAAGTTCAAGGTATTTTGGAACACAGTAAAAGAGAATTAGAGGGTATTTTACGAGATAAAGCAGAGGTATTTTTACCTAAGACTGGCAGTATTAAACACTTTCAGTAGAAGTTTGAAGATTAATTTTATTACTGGCAAATAATCAGCACAATATCTCAAGATTATGTTGCAGATAAGATCGTCAGGAGAAAGAAGAATGAAGAGAGAGGAAGGTTGGAAAAAGAAAGTAGTTTCAATAAAAACAAAAACAATAATAACACAAATAGTACCATAGATTAAGGTGAAGGGATAAAACGTAGATAGTCTAACAGCATGAAATACTAAAATGCTATACACCACGACACTACACAAAAATAAAAAACGAATTTGAGGTTTCTTGTATAAGTTAATACTCAAAATATCTTAGAATTGTAACATGGAAAGGGTGTCGAAATTTGTAAAGCTTTTTAAAAAGGTGTCAAACAATGTAGGTATTAGACATATGTTAGATGATTATAAGTAAAACTTTTTGTAAGAACCATTGTAAAAACTCCAGCAAAGACCAGATGCAACGACCCACAAGCTGCAACGCGAGAAGTATCAAGAAAGAAAAGGACGTAATTAGCAAGACATGATTCCTACAAGGCAGAAGCGTCGAGAGAAGGGAAAGGACAGCGAGACCAACAGAGGGCCCTCGTAGAGTGGGAATAAATTTGCCCGCTAGGCGGAACCCTGCTGGGATGGAACGCCCTGCAGTGACGCGACGGACCGCCGAACACCGGGTTTCCGAGCACCCCGAATGAATGGAGCGAGCAAAAAATTGCCCGACGAAAAGACCGCTTGGGCAAGCCACCACTCGCAAAAAATATATGTAAACGTCACACTTCTGCCATTAACCAGCACACTGATGCACTAAACTGAAGAAAACGTCCACAAAGTAAAAATGACATGCCCAAACAATTTATCAAACTGTTACTAAGAGGAGAACTTCAAAGCGACTAGTTATCAATAAATATTTCCATATCCTGCCCAGAGAAGAACCAAGAGTCAAGTAAGAAGCAGAGAAAAAGCAGGAAGAACAGAAGTTGAAGATTCACAAGATTGAGACCAAGAAAGAAGATGGGTGAAGACTAGACGACATACCTTCCCAAATCCCTATCCTATTGTAAACTAGTCGTCTGCGAAGTATTACAACGAAAAACGACCGCTTTCAGTGACACATACCGATGACTTTTATGCATACAAAGCCAGTAAACCATGAGATTCTGCACTCACAGCTCCATTCCATTATGGGACCTCCACAACAGAAACACACACTTGCAAAGCCAACAAGGAATGACGAACGAAGCTGTACATCAAAATACTTGCCCACATCCATCTTGCTGAAGTCCATCACCTTCGTGCAAAAACATTCGCCAACATCATGCTTAAACATTCATAGGATTGTGTGAATGTGTGAAATCAAATTATGTGATGTAGGAATTGTGTTAAAGATACGTGTGAAAAACTAAATAAGTTAAGCACACCAGATAGCTAATAAACTACAAAATAACAGTAATTGACTATGGACTTAAATAAAAAATAGGCTATCGATAAAAATAAGTCATTAGTTCTGAAATGTACAGTATATAAAGAACAAAAGTAAGGCATAATAAACACTAAAACTATATGCCACTAATTTTCTTCTCATAAAAATAAGAGAATAACTACATTTTACTTATTTTCTCCTTATAAAAACAAAGAATCAAAATTATCTTGTAGGGTGTTTTCCCTTTTTTTAACATTTGTATTATTTGTTAGGATAATATCTGAATACTTGTGTATGTATATTTCTTTGTCAAAGCAAATCTTGGAAATCATTCTTATTTGTTAGTGTAACAATGTTGAAATGAGTGTCTAGAAACAAAAACATTTTACTTGAACATGATATTTAGAAAATGTGTTTGGAATAGATTTTACTTAATTACTACATTTATAAAAACAACACTTCCAAGAAAATCGATGTGAAAGACTCCTCACTTTCGATAACAAACTTCTTAAAAAACAAACTTCACACTTAAATGAACAAAGAAAATAATTAAAAATTAATAATAGCATAAAAATATTATTCTCCGGCCATTTTTAAGGATAATGTGGAAGAATATGAAAATATAAATTAGTAATACAAACTAGCATAGAACCAGAATAACGTGTCTGAACAGTAGGCAACAAAATTTAGATAAAGCAATAATTTTTGACTGAACTTAGACAACGATCCAATCATTGCCTAACTTCAGTGCAAAAATTAAGTTCGAAGGGTGGTGATATGTAAGGTATCAGGCAAATCCAACACCTCCCATGAAAACCCTGGCATGATAAGCAAATCCAGTAGTATGTCACATAGCTCCGAATAAATCGTGACATTAAATTAACCAAAGTAATACGAGTAACGAGTGAGCAAATGGAATACCACAGACTAACACAAGAATGCCTAAATGCATGTCATACCTTCCCACCATGAGACAGACGCAGTTCCGAGGGGAGAAACGAGAAGCCGAGAGCAGAACCGTGTTAAGCTGGAAGGCCCTACGATAAGGGACTGACGGACACCCACGTCGCCAGCTAACCGCTAGGATCGCAACACCCGCAAGTTTCAGCGTGAGACTTTTTCGCGTCTCTGTTACGTCAAGACCAACCAATGTTAAAAGCTAGAGCCCTTCAGAAGAACAGTATAGATCTTACGATAACACAAAAAGGGCTACACCACCCACAAGTTTTAGCGTGAGACTTATTTGCGTCTCTATTATGTTAGGACCACCCCCCAGCCCATGTTAAAAGATAGAGCCCTCCATAAGAACAGTATAGATTTTACGATAACGCTAAAAGGACCACACCATCTGCAAGTTATAATGTGAGACTTTTTCGCGTCTCTGTTACGTTGCAAACTTTAAAAACATTGCCCCACCACGAAAAGTATAACGTTTCTCATTGGATACACTGAATTTTTGTAGGCGGAGCTTAAGGTTAACATTGAGACCCTGATTGGTCAGATGAAAACACAACCAGATAGTTTTTTTTTAAACCAACTTCGGTAAATTGTAGTAAGGAGAAGTGAAGAGCGAGTTGCTTCCGAGAGGGCGAGCTGGACGGAGCTGCGCCGGCCGGCGCCCCCTGACGAACACCGACAAGGTAATGAACGCACGCGATGCCGCATTTTTGAGTGCATAAGGCTTCATTCAGAACTGCAGAAGTCTCATGTGTTACATCCCCTTTACGTAATACTAGTGTCGATCGTCAATTAAAGCTCATGGTGTTCACATTTGCCACTTGAAGTAAAAATCTGAAACGCGATGATTTTTCTGTTATATAGTTATTGAGAAGCCACATCGGCCACTGTAATTTACGACAAGTTAGATAAGTAATTAAAGATAATTGAGGGTCACTGTAGACCATTTTGATAGTTTTCTCTTTTGTTAAACTTAATTTAAACCTAGATTATAGATGAGATATGGCATAGGTCATCCTTCGATCCATTGTAGAACTTGGAAACCCATTCAGGGAATATTCGTTCACATTTTTGTTGAACGCAGTTGGTTTTTACCATCCTGTATTAAAACATTTCCTTTAATCAATAGTGCAACCTGTAAACGATGTTTTGTGAGTAGAATAAAATTTCCAATGGTAAACTTAACTGCTTTTTCGACGTTATTTTACCAGCTAACTAAAAATAGGTAAGCCTTGAACCCCTTCCACTAAATTTAGTTAATATTAAGATTCTTTTACAGGGAGTGCAGTGGATCTGACACTGAAATCATTAAGTATTTGGTTATATCATCGCTAGTGTCACTGAACTCTTCTGAATTCTACATGTCATGTGTGGTCTGACGTCTCCTTAGCAGCAACAGGTCCCAGTTTCAAACTAGTCAATTCCCAAAAAAACACGCTCAGAGCATCGTTGCGCTAAAGTGGTAGGGAGACACGATATAGAACAAACACCTCGCAGAATGTTTAGAATGTGACACCTGTTCAGGAT
Organism: Schistocerca cancellata; assembly: GCF_023864275.1. Taxonomy (NCBI): domain Eukaryota; kingdom Metazoa; phylum Arthropoda; class Insecta; order Orthoptera; family Acrididae; genus Schistocerca; species Schistocerca cancellata. The sequence goes on from NC_064634.1 coordinate 210,423,194, forward strand.
ATTAATTATTATTCTTCATCCTCCACCTTCAGTGGAAAGCATTTCATTAGAAAAGCAAAGAGAAAATTTTTACCTAATTTCAATATTCTTTGTATAGTTTAACTTTTATGGCGTGTGACAATGCCAGGAAAAAATCTTAGTTCATATTAGTACGATCCACTTCTGTGTTATTTAAGGGACTTTGATATAATTTCGAAGTACTGTTCTACTCATTTGACTAAAGCTTATTCTTACTGTTTCAATGAAAAGTATAATATTACTGTATTGCCACGCCTTGCGCTAATGTGAGGACAACCAACTCCATTTGGGAAACGTAACAAAATTTCCGTTCGGCAAAGCATCCTAAAGCAAAAGCCAAGCCAAATAGCGATTTAGTGCTTTATTTTAGGGTCGTACAGTTCAATACTTCATATTCCTGCACTACACACACAGAGCGGGTCAGGGACATCCGCTGCAAGGTAATAAAAAATTATAGGGCCTAAGAGGACGTTTTGAAATTAGGAACTACTTCCATTTCCAAAAGTTTTATATAAATTCAGTACATGAGTTTTTCTAACAAGGCACAATTTCAATTCGCAACGGTTAGCCTTTTGGTTATGACTATTTCATGAGGAAGCCACTTAACCATTCCTTGTATTTAATTTTCAGATAGGCAGGTTTAGTTCAGATTAATTGATATCACATACATAATACGTAATTTACACACGTAATATTCGTAGTCAAAAATAGGTTAGCTAAGGATATTGTAGATCGGAGATTATGGGCGACACTGCAAGAGGAATTTAAAAGTAATTGCTTTCACATTACGACCGAGAGGTTTTGGTACACCAAGTTTCCAATTACCAAGTTTATGTGTAAAAGTTTTAATATAATTAATCAACAAAATTTAATCATATGTCTGGTGTTTACTTGTTCTTATTTTGAATAAATACATTAGTAAAATAGAAGTTAGACCAGTACATCCAATTAAGAATACTTATCTCATTTCAGCGGACTAGGCTCTAGCATGAGTTTAACGTGGTATTATCAGCACATAACAGCTAACCATAGTCACTTATAGAAAGAGTATGATGAGAGACTTCACCAAATTATTCAAAGAACTTAAGCCAGAAATCAAATGAGGAACGATGGTACTACGGCTGCGCACTGTCTTCTGCATTAAACTACCTTATTGGTATATCCTTAAGAGCTCGAAAACTAGCTTTGTGCGTTTCGAACGTGTGCTTCCTGTTAAATTAGCATTTGGGATATTTATTTAAATATTATCAGTTATTAAGATAATCGGATCTATTTTAGAAAAGGTACAGTGTATGAAGTGTATGTGTTTATAAACATAAAGCATTTCGTATTCGAAAGTAGCTTAGCTAAGGCTTTTGTAGATTGGAGATCTTGGGCAACACTGTAAGAGGAATTTAAAAGTAGTTGCTTTCACATTGCGACCAAGAGGTTTTGGCACACGTGCGCAGGACAGTGAAACGTATGAAACGAACAAATCTAACATTTCTGTAAACTATGTTTAACAATAAGTTCTTACAAGTTTCAAATGACGAGCTGTAAGAAGCTGTCAAATATTTTTATCACAAAGCATCTGCAGCTGTTGAAAGGCATGCTGTAGAGAACTTGGATAACAACTTGTTAAATTCTTATTTTACTGATACACAACCGGTTTCGCAGCCTAAAGCCGCATCGTCAGGTGCAACATTGTTAAGAAGGTCACAGGCGTACCCGTCGCTCCTAGTCGAGATATATTATTCAGTGAATATTGTCTACTTTTTTTACAGGTCACATGTTCGTCGTCCCTCGTTTGCCAATATAAAGTAGACAGTATTCACTGAATATTATATCTTGAATGCACCTCATGGCTACACCTATGACTTTTAAACATTGTTGCATCTGTTGGTGCGGTTTTAGGCCACGAAACCGTTTGTGTATCAAGAAAAAAAGAATTTTACCAGTTGTCAGTGGAGTTCTTCGTAACATTAAACTATTTTGGTTACATTTTCTTTACAACAGCCGTTGCTCCAAAACGACTACAACCCATCTTGCACCAAAAATTAAATGGTGAAACCCTTTTACATTTATGATTTTGTTCATAGGTGTGAATCAGCAGCTGCAGAATATTTCAAAAACGATAAGAAGTCAGTCTTCATCAGCACAACATTTCATAAGATTTTCAAGTAACATAACATTGAAGAGTCATCTAGCGTCAAGTTTTTGAGGACTGTATGCATTCGTCAGCTATTGTTTTCCTCTTTTAGCAATAACGGTAGCAGTTTCTGATTTCTTCAAGGACGATTATTACAATAATGATCTAGCTTGATAAGGATCAACTTTCTTTACCTCTAAAATCTCTCTCTCTCTCTCTCTCTCTCTCTCTCACACACATACCCACACACACACACACACACATACACACACATAAACACACGGGTTTCAACTGACCCAAAGGCCACGACGGTATTGCTGGAGTTATGTAGCATCCTTCTCCAATTGTCTGGAAAACGGATCAGCAACTCAACAATGCAAAATGATAGCTTAATTTTTTAAATCTTCATAAGTATAGAGCGTAAGATTTTCTAGTCAGATGTGAGTGAGAAGGTATATTATATTGGGTTCGTGAAAAAGTTCGTAGCGTTTTTCCGTAAACGCAACAGATAGACATGACAGAGACTTTAATCATTAATGGTATATTATCCCTCACTGTTTCCAACGCCTGCATAACTTTCCCATTCCGCTATTGTAGAAAAAATGTGATTTAGAGGCGAAGAACTCGTCGATGGCATTTTCATCCAGAAAGGAAGTTCCTTAAACCCTGTTCGATAGAGAGCAGAGAAGGTGAATATCTACGGCGCAAGATCAGGTGAATAAGGTAGATGCGGAATGACTTTCCAAGCTGTTATACAGTGTTTTTTTCTTTTTTTTCAGCCTAGCAAAATGCAAGCCGGTGCTGCTGTGGATTATCATCACTTCACGAATTCTTCTTGGTCGTTATAATTGGATTGCGTCGGCAAGACGTCTCAGGGAAACAATTCGTAGCAGACCTCACCGTCGCTGTTCCACGAGATGAATAACATTGTCTTTTGTGGATGCCCGCAGGTCTTTGTATAGAGAGTTACTGTTTAATTTGAACTGAACCATTCCTTTCTTTTCCTTATGTTAGCATAGAGGCACCATTTCTCGTCGCCAGTAACTACACAGGATAACAATGGTCTGGGTTGTTCATCAGCCAATTTATGACATAGAAGCAGAGACGCACAAACGTGATTTTGGCTTAGAAATGCGGTACCCATACACCCGAATTTTGAACCTTAGTCGTTGCTCGTAAACGTTGCATGATGGTGGGATGATCACAGTTCATCACATCTGCCACTTCTCGAGTACAATGGCGTGGATCATTGTGGATTGATGGGTTTAAACGACCTTCATCAGACCCGGAAGGTTTCCGTCACCGTGGAGAGTCACTAATGCTAAAACGATTCTCCTTAGAAACGAGAAAACCGTTTTCTTGGGATTCCCTGTCCAATGGCATTAGCCCCATACACGGCGCAAATGTTTCTGATTGCTTCCGCTGCTGTCCATCCTCTATTGACCTGAAACAGAAGAATATGTCGGAAATGTTCCGATTTCGCCTATTGACATCCGTTTTCTAGTGTCTACAACTCCATTAAGTATCTCCAAGTGACAAAACGTGAACTCAAATAGCAAAAGTGAACTACAGATAAAAAATGACATTTGATAAATAACACCGTACCTAGCGGAATACCAACACGCGAGAAAAAAACGCTACGAACTTATGCACCAACCTAGTACAATGATACACATTGCTTTTTCATCTTTTTAAAGGGGTAACACTCCTCAAGCGTATGAAAAATATGCGACTTTCGTGGTTTTTCATTAAAAATAATCGAAAATCTGGTTATATAGTCTTACTCCTTACGCTTTTGCCTTTAAGAAATCATTTTCATGTTCACATTTTCACTATCCAAAAGACGATACAGTAAGGGCAACCACAGCTGCGAATATGCATCTTGGAAATTAGAACACCCAAATTTAGCTGTATTAAAATCCTTTTTATTGGATTCACGAGTAGTTTTCGTGCCATTACAGTCCCATCTTTAGATGAACATCTGTTTCAGGTCATAAGATGAGCAAATCTGGGGTATACGGAAGGCTCAACATTCGTCGTCGATTTAGAATGAAAACGGTAAGAAGTTGGAATCTCTATAGTATAAATGCTGGAACGTAACAGTCCTATGCCCAATGAATTGCAAAGACCGAAAATTATAACGTGATGGTGTAACTCTCAACTAGTTCGAAGGTAGATAATGGAAACCAGTGGGAGGTCAGCTGCTGTGTTCGACTGCAGCATAACCGGAACCATTATTTTGGAACTAGATCTCACGTGGCCCACAGTTCCTGAATAATGGCGTAAAAGTTTATACCAAGAAATCTTTTCTGAAAGCATTTGCCTGGAGTGTAGTTCAGTATGGAAGTAGAAAGTAGAGTACAGACAAACAGAAAATAGCAACTTTTAAAATGAGGCGCAACGACAAGAATGCTGGATATTAGGTGCGTAAAGAAAAGTTATTGAGTCGAACTGCGAATGAAAGTGCGTGATACCAGAAGTTGACTAAAGAAAGACACAGATGGATAGTACATGTCAGTAATCATTAACTAATAGTTAATTTGGTAGTTGAGGGAAATTTGTTAACTGAGGGAAATTTGGCAATTAAAAATCGTAGAGAGTGACCAAACTTGACTCAGTAAACAGGTACCAAACAATGTAGCTTGCTGTACTTACACGGATAGGAAAAGATACAAGACAGACTATTTTGGAGAGATGCATCAAACCAGTTCTTGAAATGATGGCTGCAGTGGCAACAGAAATGATGATAATAATCTAGTGGTATATTTCGAGATAAATAAGGTACGAAATTGAGATACTGAGCAATCTTTCTCTCCTATGTGTCACATGACTGTCGGCTGTGACATTTGCCTGGGTCTAAAGTAAGTGAAAAGAGTTTTCCAATGTTTTTTATTTATTCTAATACCAGTTATGCCCTTCGAATGTGATTTTAAAATTTAAACTTTTTTATTCATATGTGCCTATGTAACACTTGATTTGATGTAGGACAGTGGGGCGTAAAATATAATACCCAGTTAAGATTTGCGAAATGAAACAACATCATTCGACAATATTCACTTTCATTCGTCAATGTCACTTTACCCGAACCGAAACATCGCTTCGTCCGAAGCTGATAGCTAAGAAACAATCTGACTTATGTTCCGCTATTGCCAACATATTTCTCACGAGAGGTTCAGCAACTGTTTTGATGTTAATATGTTTCGTTTACCTTGAGTTTCAGATGCACATTTTTAGTTAGTTTCGGTCAAAGTTGATTATCTTCAGAGCTGTGTAGTTGTGGAGGTAACCCGTCGTGTCTATTTGGAACCACACCCAAGTCCATCGTCTTCAGATCTGTGCAGCTGCGTAAGCAACCTGTCGTGCACATGGGGATCTACATTTAAGTTTTCTTAAGTGTAACTCCATATGGAAGCGATGGGTTGGTTACACAATTACACACTTCTGACGATATTGAAGTGTTTGCATTATTCTGAATTACGACGCAAAGTTCCTTTGGTCATGTATTTCAAAATGACCAACTTTGATCGAAACTAATCACACGAAAAGGAAAGTGCCACTTATGCGGTAAAATAAAGTATAAAAAATTTAAATGACTCACTTTTTCTTCTTTTGCGACTATGTGTCGTTACACAAGTGACACTGCTATCTTGTGTTCTGTTATTGGTTTAATAGTATGGCGACTTATCTACGTAGGCGTCGTTCCGACTGGACATTTCTTGTATGGTTGTACCAACTTTCCAATACTCTCGTCATAGAAGGCAGCTGCCAGTGCTTTCCACTAATTCTCTACGCTGATCTATAGCTCGTTGTCTGTGCCAAAATGTTGTCTTCATAACCAGCGGTTTATGTGAACAGAAATGAAACTCAGAGGGTGCCAATTACGGCCTGCATTATGGGTGATCAAACACTTCGAGAACGCAGCAGGAGCATCTTCATTGCCCCTGCAGAATGTGACTGAGAATGCTCTTCAATGAGGAAACGCTAGACAGTTATGTTATTTGGGCTGAATAGCTTCAGGCGAAACTTCTCACCAGGCACTCGCACTTGGCAAAACACATTATTTTCTAGGCGTACTTAGGCGCACACCGTGCGCTCAGTACTGAAAAGAGCGACAGGAACATCCTCCAGGCTGTGGCTAAGCCAGGTCGCAATATCCTTCTTTCAGGAGTGCTAGTTCTGTAAGTTTCGCAGGAGAGCTTCTGTAAAGTTTGGATGGTAGGAGACGAGGTACTGGCAGAAGTAAAGCTGTGAGGACGGGGCGTGAGTCGTGCTTGGGTAGCTCAGATGGAGCCGGCACGGTATCTCAGCGTTTTCGGTCAGAGTCCGTTGGCCTCTGTAATAAAAAAATGAGTGCGAATTTGAAGGGATGTCATGTGACGTCCGCAACGACCAAACACAGCAATAAAAAAAAAGTGGTAGAGCACTTGCCTGCGAAAGGCAAAGGTCCCGAGTTCGAGTCTCGGTCCGACACACAGTTTTAATCTGCTAGGTTGTTTCATCCCTCATATATGTTTACATATTTACAAGAGCTTGCTGGAAAAGCAGCTTTAAACAGCTTACAACCAAATCTCATGTTTGGTGAGTAGTTTGTTTTATAAAATGACATTTAGCTCTCAAATTTGGGTATTTATTTGGTTTGGCGTGATAATATAACCACGAGCTGCAATATTAGCTCATACGCATGAAGTTAGTTACTTCTAGAGGACAGAAATAACGATATTCCATAAAACGTACAGGCAACAACTTAAACTACAAAATGGTTTCAAACCATTTTTTATTTACTAGAAGTAGCGGACTAAAGAAAAGCATTTCGCGCAACGCAGACTTTACGAATTTGCGTGCCGCAAAACGAATTCTAAGAATTGCCTATTCTATGCTCTGACCGCTGTAGTTCAGCAAAAGCGCAGTTATATGCCTGTATCAGAACAAGTATCGAAAAGAAAAGGAATAGTGTGTGCAATCAGTGCAATTATCATTTACAGTAGATCTTAAAAATGTAACAAATAGCTAAAAGCCAGAATAGGTTAACGAAACTTCTAGGAAGCACTGCGGAACTATCACTCCGTCAGCACCTTTTAGGAGCACAGATTTCCGAAGTGGAATTGTGTGAATCATTCTTAGAGGTTACTGCGTACGAATTTTTTCGAAGCAGAAGATTTTGAGTGGCTTCCCAAATTTGTGATTGAACGAATTGGATGCGGGAGGGTAATTGTATGCTTTTATGACACGGAGAAGAAAATAACCTATGGGAACAGGTTATGACACGCGCACCATTCAGTTCTTGTTCCCGTTTTACTTTCTCATATATACAATCCTCCGTTTGTTGATTTTGCGATGAGTTGAAAATTTTCAATACGCCTGCTACAGATGTAGGAAGAGACGTTACAGGCGGTCGTGGATTCTGAGCAGACACCGTTTCCCAGAAAAGTGAAAATCGCACTGAATTTTCGATACTGTCGCCACAGGTGGGCGACAAAATTTAATTATTGCATAAAGATAGCTGCTCCTACGCTGCATCCAGAACAGGCAAGCACCAAGCAGTTCCGCAGGGTCTCGGTAGATGGCGGCAAGCTATCGTTCGCACTCTGTTGCAGGTCGGGATTAAGAATTGAACGTTACCTGCTTCCGCAGATGAACTGAAATAGGTTTTTAAATATATACTTCAATTTGACAATATATCTGTAGGAAACTATTCTTAAGTACACTTCTAGTGCAATAATTTTAGTGTCCATCTAAATCAAAATTACACTTTTTTCCGCATAAGATTGTGAACTATATTCAGATCCATACTTCCTTAATTTCGCGTGTTCTACGTCATTGTCGATACTTTCTTATTATTTTACTGACACATGCTTTGATTATTCTTGTTACACTATTGCCATTTAAATGCAAGTTAATGTTTTCATGCAATTTTGAACGTAACAGGACTGCACAGTCGTATTTGAACAGAGTGTTCAGTGTCGTTAAAAAAAAAAAATCTAATTCACGCAGGATGAAACATAGGTTCCAGTCCATATAATACAGCTATATCAATTGCTTAATAGTACCTTTACCAACAAGAGATCATTTTTGTATGACTGGATGATTCCATCTCTTATCTGGCTTAGGACCTAACTGACGAAACATAGATACCATCCTTAGTGACCTTTGTGCATTTTAGCACACTCATTTCAAATGATAACAGCTCAAGATTTCGCTAGAAAAAACCTATTCCCTCTTCAGAAGTATAATTATCGTCACGAATAATTATTTCAATTAAAATACCTGCCGATATAAAATACACGAGAGCGTGTCCTTGACTGATCATTCAGACATGAAACAAAATGTCAGTTGAATTCATCCCAAATTAATTTTATTTCCCTTCCTACCCGTCCGCCATAGGGTAGAAAGAAAGCGCGTATGGTAGAGGCTAAAGATGTGTGCTTGAATAAAACTGGATCTTTGCAGGTACGTCATTTCTCTCGGAAAATTCTCAATTAAACTTTCATGATTTCAGTCATGGATGATACAGTTACAGGCTGTCCAGAAACATCGATTATGATTAATAAAACTAAGTTAAAAAGTTTTATATACATCCTCAAAAAATTGTTACTGATGCCCAGTTAATGTAACGTCTTATATTCACGAAACGTGACGCATTACATCAGATATATTAAAATCGAAGGAAATACAGATATTAACAGGTATAGGAATTATAAGACAGTTAGTCGAATGCGTAAAGTTTTTAAATCATTAACGTGGATAATATATCGATAAAAAATAACTGTCCACATATGCTGATATATCCAGGAAAGGTAAAGCTAAATATTTCAGATCTACAATTTATAGTGGTAAGAATGATAGTAAAAAGTAACCAGGTGAGAGGGTGCAGTGTTTGAAACACTGGACTGTCATTTTAGAGGAGCATCATTCAAATTTCAGTGAGATCATTCAGATTTGAGTTCTTCTGAAACGATAAGAATGGCGGGATGATCTTCAAGTATGTGAATTTGCTTTAAGCAATAACAGAAAAACAAGGAAGATAATGAGTATGCTATTAAAACACCAAAGTGGGGGACAGAAGATGAAGATGTTAGACTCGTTAGCTTTATGCGTAAGTGCCCCACAAAATGGTCAAAGCGAAGACGCCATAAAGAATGAGACATACGGGCAAAAGTGATATGTTCAACAAAAGAAATGTGGTGATTTCTAAAGAAATCTGCTGATTTGCAAATTTTTTTGGAGTCATGAAACTAAGCTTTCGTTAAAGAATTTTTTGGAAGTTCCCTTTTTTTCCATGCTGCCACGTTTGTTGGTATCAAATATTGCTCCGTGTAAAACGAAAAAGGATAAAAGAGAAACTAAAAATGTTCGATTTCCTTTCATGGATTCCCTGTTTACTAATGTTCCCGTTGTCTTCCGCTGCTATGACAGTTGAAATGAATTGTAATTAAAGGTAAGTGAAACATCGACAGTGAGAAGTTTTAAAAAACAGCGTCTCGACGTCTAAGAAATATACCAGAGATAAAGGACAGCTAACCAGTTGTAAAAAGTGGTGGTTTTCAAATAACATTAACCACTGTTTCGACGGATCTAAACTCGTATTCTTCAGAAGGACAGACAACTTCACAACAGCAATCACTCAATAAAAGCTGCCTCCGCATGGCATTTATCGGCAACGATCTTTATGTCCATATGTAATAATAAACACCCCTAGAATCAAGGGCTTGTCCCATGAATAAAATCAGTCACTTAGAATGACCAAAAAATGGTTCAAATGGCTATAAGCACAATGGGACTTAATATCTCAGATCATCAAAAATGGTTCAAATGGCTCTCAGCACTATGGGACTTAACTGCTGAGGTCATCAGTCCTCTAGAACTTAGTACTACTTAAACCTAACTAACTTAAGGACATCACACACATCCATGCCCGAGGCAGGATTCGAACCTACGACCGTAGCGGTCGCGCGGTTCCAGACTGTAGCGTCCAGAACCGCTCGGCCACCCCAGCCGGCTGAGATCATCAGTCCGCTAGACTTAGAACTACTTAAATCTAACTAACCTAAGGACATCACATACATCAATGCCCGAGGCAGGATTCGAACCTGCGACCGCAGCAGCAGAGCGGTTCCGGACTGAAGAGCCTAGATAGAATAACAGACCATGTTAGCTGCAACATGCCGACTGAGGGAGATTGGAGAGCGTGGATACCGGGGAAACAACTGCTGAGGCGCATGCGCCGGTAAACGTTTATGCTTGCCGGTCTGAACAGCCAACTGTTGAGACCACCAAGCGTACATGCGCATCAGGAGTTGTTTTCCTGGTATCCACGCTCTCCAGTCGCCATCAGTCTGCATGTAGCTACTAAGTGATTGCTTTTACTGATGTGACGAGCCCTTGATTGTAGGAGCCTTAATTGTTACATATTGATGTACAGACCGTTGCCGGTAAATGTCACATGGGGACAGCTTGTTGTCTAACACGAAGAGCAAGTTGGTTTGCAGTAGCTGTTTGTGAACGTGCGTTGTCCTACTTACTTTCCTGTGAAATGTAACGGACATTGTTTACTTTGACCTGCAGAAACACCAAATGGGACTGTGAGTGGTAACTGGAGGCCCCCACACATCATGAAAGCTGGGGCGACACAGGTGTCGTTGGCGAATACGCTTCGGAATAGGCCGCTCATAGGAGTACGCCGTACACGTGTACGTCCATCACTCACGTACAGAGGGAACATACTCCATTTACTCTCGATCGTCTCTATCACGACACCAGAATGTCCGTGCTAGGTAGTGTCATTGCATCAATTGTAGCCTGGCCAGGGGCACACTCCTGTAAGCCGACACTTCCCAATCGTCGTTGGTGACACAGAAGGTCCGTCATGTACCCGCATTTGTGCCCTGCATGATGCTGGCACGATACGTCGATCTTGACGTTAGTCTGTATTACGCTGGCGTCCAGAACCTAGTACAAAGACGTGGGAAGGTTTCACATACCACCGAAAGCATTGGCATACCATCGATGCATTGTGCACATGAGCAGCGTCGGTAAGTCCATCCAACGTCCAACAGACCCACAGTGCGACGCCTGTCAAGTGCCTGAAGTTGTTTGCCGGCCAGAGTGGCCGAGCGGTTCTAGGCCCTACAGTCTGGAACGGCGCGACGGCTACGGTCGCAGGCTCGAATCCTGCCTCGGGCACGGATGTGTGTGATGTCCTTAAGTTAGTTAGGTTTAAGTAGTTCTAAGATCCAGCGGACTGATGACCTCAGACGTTAAGTCCGATAGTGCTCAGAGCCATTATTTTAAATTTGTTTAAACAGAACACGTACTCGTCGGTGGGGCATGGGTGCTCCCTAGAATAAATGTTCACCTCTAAGCTCAGCACTGTCACCGCCTGGAAAGTTGGACCAGAAGGCGAATAGACAGGCCTCACGAACGCCATCTGCTGGCCGATGACCGTGACAATTGAGTCCATAGCCCTACAACTTCTCAGCATGCACCCTCAGGCCACTGGACAAGTCCCTGAGTGCGTTGCATATTTTCCAGCAGTGTACATGAATAAGTACAGGTATCGGAGAACAAACGTTTTACACTACTGGCCATTAAAATTGCTACACCTAGAAGAAAAGCAGATGAAAAGCGGGTATTCATTGGACAAATATATTATACTAGAACTGACATATGATTAGATTTTCACGCAATGTGGGTGCATAGATCCTGAGAAATCAGTACCAAGAACAACCACCTCTGGCCGTAATAACGGCCTTGATACGCCTGTGCTTTGAGTCAAACAGAGCTTGGATGGCGTGTACAGGTACAGCTGCCCATGCAGCTTCACCACGATACCACAATTCATCAAGAGTAGTGACTGGCGTATTGTGACGAGCCAGCTGCTCGGCCACCATTGACCAGACGTTTTCAATTGGTGAGAGATCTGGAGAAAGTGCTGGCCAGGGCAGCAGTCGAACATTTTCTGTACCCAGAAAGGCCCGTACAGGACCTGCAACGGAACGTCCACTGTTCAAAGTGCCGTCAATGCGACAAGAGGTGACAGAGACGTGTAACCAATGGCACCCCATACCATCACGCCGGGTGATGAATACACACGTCCAATGTGCGTTCACCGTGATGTTGCCAAACACGGATGCGACCATCATGATGCTGTAAACAGAACCTGGATTCACCCCAAAAAATGACGTTTTGCCATTCGTACACCCAGGTTCGTGCACGCTCCTGTCTGTGATGCAGCGTCAAGGGTTACCACAGTCATGGTCTCCGAGCTGATAGTCCATGCTGCTGCAAACGTCGTCGAACTGTTCGTGCAGATGGTTGTTGTCTTGCAAACGTCCCCATCTGTCGACTCGGGGATCGAGACGTGGCTACACGATCCGTTACAGCCATGCGGATAAGATGCCTGTCATCTCGACTGCTAGTGATACGAGGCCGTTGGGATCCAGCACGGCGTTCCGTATTACCCTCCTGAATCCACCGGTTCCATATTCTGCTAACAGTCAATGGATCTTGACCAACACGAACAGCAGTGTCGCGATACGTCCGCCGCTCGTGGTCTCGCGGTATCGTTCTCGCTTCCCGAGCACGGGGTCCCGGGTTCGATTCCCGGCGGGGTCAGGGATTTTCACCTGCCTCGAGATGACTGGGTGTTTGTGTTGTCCTCATCATTTCATCATCATCCAGGAAAGTGGCGAAATTGGACTGAGCAAAGATTGGGTAATTGTACGGGCGCTGATAACCACGCAGTTGAGCGCCCCACAAACCAAACATCATCATCATCATCAGTGTCGCGATACGATAAACCGCAATCGCGGTAGGCTACAATCCGATCTTTATCGAAGTCGGAAACGTGATGGTAAGAATTTCTCCTCGTTACATGAGGCATCACAACACCGTTTCACCAGGCAACGCCGGTCAACTGCTGTTTGTGTATGAGAAATCAGTTGGAAACTTTCGTCATGTCAGCACGTTGTAGGTTTTGTGTGAATGCTCTGAAAAGCTAATCATTTGCATATCACAGCATCTTCTTCCTGTCGGTTAAATTTCGCGTCTGTAGCACGTCATCTTCGTGGTGTGGCAATTTTAATGGCCAGTAGTGTATTTAAAACGAGATATAAAATGAACATCTATGATCTAGTCTATAACTTCTTCTTACTGCCGAAAGTGTTGTTAGACTTTGCTACAGGTTCATGCACCGTTTTAGTGCACCATGAACAACATCATTCTTCAAAAAGGTTATCGAAAGTAATAAATAGTATTCTTGTGATAGCAGTATTTCATGAGATTTCCAGCTGTGCAAAAGACGCATTTGGTTGTTCAGCTAATGAAGAAACAAATTAACTGTGAGAGTTACTTTACAGGTGCGAGGCAATAATTTAAGGAGCCGAAAGTAATTTACGTACTCTTTAAAGAGTGGAGGCGACGCCTTTAGGAGATAATGAGGGGATATTTCAGCAGGACGTCGTGTTCCCACGCAGAGGCGTGCCGTGCCGGGCAGATGGGCAACTTTCTCGCTGCCAGCGCCGGGTCTGGAGCTCCGGACAGAGCGCCACAGCCGGCCTGACATTTGCAGAGCCGCCCGCCGAAGTGGACACTGCGACCGCCGCGGAGAAATCGGGTCGTGTGTCTCCCGGGAGCCGTCTTCCAGGAGCTCGTGGCGCAAACGAGGTTCACTGCAGTACTGAGATTTGGTAGTGCGAAACTAACATTATGTTACAGTTGCCTTAATTGCATTGAAGTGAATGGCGGTAATGGGGATGGAATCGGTGAAAATACGACGCTGTAGAGTAATACCAGTGAATTAACACTCAGAAATGCTTAAATCCAATGCAATGAACGTGTAGTGACTAATGGAAATTTGTGGCAGACCTGGACTCGAACTCGGACATTCTGCTTTCTTGAGAACAGTCGCAACTAGCTCAACGGGACTCCAGACACACTCTTCCATTGTCACTAACGGTTCTACCTGTTTCCGACACTACTAAAAAAATTCTTTCGTTAGGTAATCTGGAATGGCACTGTGGAGGTTCAAATGGCTCTGGGCACTATGGGACTTAACATCTGAGGTCATCAGTCCCCTAGAACTTAGAACTACTTACACCTAACCAAACTAAGGACGTCACACACATCCATGCCCGAGGCAGGATTCTAACCTGCGACCGTAGCGGTAGCGCTGTTCCAGACAGTAGCGCCTAGAACCGCTCGGTCACAGCGGAGGGCCCACTGTGGAGGAACGGATCTGGTTTTATAAACTCTTTCCCTGATAATGTCGCTGCATACGCACTCATCATTTAGTTATCTGCCTTGCGGCAGATTTAGACTTTATAGCCGACCATGTTCCTCAGTCTTCCGTTTCACTCTTTATTCTTTGGTACCCTCCTTGTGGTCTACTGACGTTATTCAGTATCTGTTATCTTTTTCTGCCCTTCCCTCTCTTTCCCAGAGTAAAATCTTCAATTACCGTTTATCGTATGCAGTACAGCTTCCGTCTATCAACTGTCAACATCCTACGATCTTTTCCACCCCTTCACAGTGGCTCTTCATTATTGAGTTTATCAATCCAGACGATCTACTCCAATCTGCGCCATATCGACAAAATGGCTCTGAGCACTATGCGACTTAACTTCTGAGGTCATCAGTCGCCTAGAACTTATAACTAATTAAAGCTAACTAACCTAAGGACATCACACACATCCATGCCCGAGGCAGGATTCGAACCTGCGGCCGTAGCGGTCGCTCGGTTCCAGACTGTAGCGCCTAGAACCGCACGGCCACTCCAGCCGGCGCCATATCCACGTTTCACTAGTTTCAATCCTCCTCTCGTCCTGCCATCACAATATCCACGTTTATATTCCAAATAGGTCCACGCTGGATACCAGGCATTTCACTAGTTGCTTCCTTAATTCTGCGATCAAGCCACTAGCTAAGAGTCTTTTCTGCTTTTGAAATGCTTCTTTCGTTAAAGCCATTCTGACTTTGATATTCTGTTCACAATGCATATCTTTCCTAACCCAACTTCTCAAATAGGTAAGTTCTCTCACCCCGTCTACGGTTTTGAAGCCCTTTCTTGTACTTCGCTCTTTACTTTAATCCTATAGCCTTTCGTTGTCCCCTTATTTATTTTCACACCGTATGATAGACAATGTTCATTCAGGCCATTTAGCCTTTGATCAGTGGCTCTTCATTTTCTGCATGACACACTATGTCATATGCGAATCTTGCGCATTCTAGTTTTCGTCTACGTATCGCGAATACTCTTTTTGCATCAAAACAACTTTTCAGTATTTCCTCCAAATGTATTTTAAATAAGATCGGCGAGAGAGAGCAGTCAAGTATGACCCCCCCTTCCGATCTCGCTTTCTTCCGAGGTCTCATTTCTTATTAGTAGCCTTGCCTTCTGATTCATTTGGTTTCTTTTTCTAACCAAATATCCATCAGTTTGTCCTACTGCATATTCACTGATTTCATCTGAATTATCTATATACAGGCCAGTGAAATTAATGCAACAGAAAGTAAATATACATTGAGTCTAAACATCAGTCCTACATCAAGTTTGAGCCTCTGTTACATTCGATCCTTTGTTGGGTGACTCTTTTCCGCAGTGCAGAACGATGAAAATTAATATTACGACGATGTCAAACCTTATTTTCATGATTTATAGAAGTATTCATCATATTAAAAATGTAATTATAATTTTATTATTTTCATTTTTGTGCTCAGTGTATCAAAGACTTTCTAGTGCACGGAACAAACTAGCATTGTTTGTACTACGAAACTATATATGATTGTTAAGGGTTAAGCATGTAATAATCCGATGTAAGACATTTTGTTGAGTCTGAATTTTGTTCTCGTACTGGTCGGTAGAGAAGGAAAAGTTCCTTAATCGATGTGAAGGTATAAAGGCTGTAAAAAGGAGAGAGAGAGAGAAGGTAAATACAAGTTATTCAAAACAAATATCTGCTAAGTGTGACGTCTTGTCATTTCCTATAACTAAAAATTGCAAGGTCTATTCTGAGCCTGTCCTGAATAACAGCGAAGAACATTTATGTTATCATATTATTTTCTTCGTTTGACCACGGTTGTGATTCGCATGTTTCTTTTTGTTACGCGACGTGTTATGAATATTTTCATTATACGCGCAAAAGTGCACACAGTTTTAATCGAACCGGCGTTTTTCGGAAACGATAACTTTTAATCAGTACAATTACGTGAATACAGTCTAAATCGCAAAAGTGTTTTCTGGACCAAATAATTCTTATAAAATGTGTATTTTCCAAAGCGAGCAGCATTGCACTATCGCTGACTCGCAACAAACGAAAGAGTAAAATCAATGCTTAAATAAAATTGCCATCTTTTAATAATTATTATTATCCCAATAAACAAATAAGTTTTCTCTGCCTCGTGATGACTGGGTGTTGTGTGATGTCCTTAGGTTAGTTAGGTTTAAGTAGTACTAAGTTTTAGGGGACTGATGTCCATAGATGTTGAGTCCCATAGTGCTCGGAGCCATTTGAAATAAATAGGTAGCAATGCAGTGGCTATCAAATCAATAAACAGAGGGGGCAATTCAGTGGCAGGCTATTGACAGGACTAGCTTATATGTATGTAATTTTACTATTTGTTTCTTTCATGCTGTAATGGAGCGGAAATCTACGACGACCCTAGGCACGATAGTTTTGTAATGGAGCGGATATCGACGACGACCCTAAGCACGATAGTTTTGCTGCACCATTCCGTCACAGCAGCAATTTTTTTTAAAAAATGGACTTGTAGTCCGGGGTGATTTTTTTTAAAAAATGGACTTGTAGTCCGGGGTATTCACTTTGAAGGTGTGGCGGTAGTCCCGTGCCACCCTCTGACGGTGATAGTACTGCATGAGTCGGGCAGCGGGGTGATTATTTTTAAAAAATGGACTTATAGTCCGGGGTGATATGTTACAATACAGCATCACCGGTCTATTGCGGTCTAGCTGTGTTGGTGAGCCAGTACATTTCCACAGGGCAGTGACTGCGTCACTGCAGGGTGACTGCGTCACTGCAATTCACTTTGGGGGTGTGGCGGTAGTCCCGTACCACCCTCTGACGGTGATAGTGCTACATGAGTCGGGCAGAAGGTTTTGTCTACCTTGGGCAGGTGAGAGTGACAGCAGCAATAAAATCTTAGGAAGCTATAACAGTCAATTATATTTAAACAACTGCGAGAAGGATCAGTAAAATACAGCATCAAGTGTTTTCAGTAGAGGTTAACTGAACGAGATTGGAACTGAATTTTAATCAAACAAAAGTGAACATTTATAGCACTGATTCCAATCTGGTGCAGTGTAGTAATTATTTTTATGTTTTGTGTGACGGAATAATTGAAGTGTTGCGTGTGACGTTTTCCCGACTAGACTTGCACCCAAACATTTGCAAACATGGTGAAAACAGTGCGACGTGTAAGAAAAGCTACACAGCAGGAAGTAACTGTAGAACATTCAGAGGAAAAAGGAATAACTAGTGATGTAGAAATTGATAATATTTTTTTCAGATCAGACAGAGGATGTAGAACAGGACACTAATATTAAAGTCAGTGATCCATCCGCTGTAGAACACTCAGGCGGAATACAGACGGTAGTTCAAGTGCATACTGAAGTAGAACCACTCGAAACACCAGTTAACAGTCGATTTACCACCCGTAGAGCCAACACAAACAGTAATGGACCCATTTTCTCTCTTAATGATGAAAATGGAACAAATGTTTAAAATACAGGAACAATCACAGATACAGCGTGAACAAGAAACTGCTAAACAGCTTGCAACTGAGATTAATAATAATTTAGATAAACGTATTAGCAGAGTAGATGAACGGGTTAGGACCTTGGATGAACGCATCAGTCAATTAGACGAGCGTAGGCAGTTAAGCTTTTCACAGTTCTCAAAAGAGATAGATCAAAAGCTTGAAAACCGATTAAAAGAACACGATCGCCAGCTGCTACAGCAAATAGATGCCCAGTTGTCTGCTATACAGAACAACATTTCATGTATGAAACAAACATACCATGACTTACCATAGAATGTAAAGCAAGTAACCCAGGATGTGGACAAATTACAACAAACACACACTTCTTTGGAAGCAGAAATACGCAACGTAAGTACACGTATAGAAAACCTTACGGTTGATAATCAAAACGCAATAGAACAAAAATGCAAAGAACAAGAAGACCGCGTTGTGACCACATTCAACACATGGCTAAATGACAAAGAGAAACAAATTAGTACTGTTATACAGAAAGAACTACCTGAGATGTTCCAACGAGCAGGAACACAACTGGTACATGAAAACAACACAAAGATTCATGAACTCCAGACTGAATTACAAACGTGCAGAAAATGCTTAGTGAAACACGTATGCAAACATCTCATAACAGTTCACCGGAGTGTGTTAGTATCACAGAAACACACCCTGATCATTATGAAACGCCTTTAACTGAAAGTAGGGGGCAGACGGGCAATAATTTCAATCCAACACGTGGAGTAACATCCGTTTATCAAGACCATACACAATCATTGGTGACTCAGTATGCTTTGGCGAAGAATTCACAGTTTCAGAAGTTTACCAATGATAAGAACGGACCCCATCCAATTGTGTTTATCAAAGGGATCCGCGGAATAATGCTAAAAAGTTGGAACGAAAGGGAGAAAATTGTCTTTACCATTACCCATATTCAAGGTGAGCCAGCGTTGTTCGCGGCACAGAAAGCTGAACAATGCAGCTCCTTCGATGAATTTGAACAAGCTTTTCTAAACAAGTATTGGTCGCGTGGGGTACAAGAACGCTTAAGAAAAGAAGTTTATAGTCCTGAGCCATTTAATAGAAAAGGCGGTACTTTGCGGAAATATTTCGAAAAGTATCTGGACAAAGTGAAATATTTATCCACACCAATTCCTGAGTGTGATGTTTTAAAGATATTAAAGGAGAAGTTATCGCGTGATCTAAAGGAGAAATTGTTTCACATTCCTGAAGACAACGTGGAACATTTTCTATCTGTACTGGACTCTTTAGATTTGGTTATCGAAGAGGACAGACACCATTTTGGGAATAATTTGTCGAATAATGGTAATGATAATGGCAATGGGCGAAACCACAAGAACAATAGTAATTGAAACACCTACTATGGGAATCAAAATCATTGGAATAGTCCGAATTATTCAGGATGGCAGAACCACAATATGAACACAAATGGACAGTACGGTAATGCACCGAATCACAATTATCATCCACAGAACAATAGTGGACAAAACAATAACGGAAACTTTTCTAAGAAACGGAAACGAGATTTTAGGGCTAACGCCAATTACAATAACGGTAATTTTTCAAATAATCAGCAAAACATGCAACCACCACATAACTGGTCAACACAGAATTATGCACAACAGCAATGGCAGCAGCCTAGGCCACCGCAATATCACAACAACAATCATGTACAACCCCCGTACAATACAAATATGTCAAATAACATGCAGCAGCATATGAATGCGCAGCCATGGCAACAACCGAATCAAAATATCAAGATCATTGGGGTAAGTGAAACGCAACCACCAACCAGTACCAGTCGGTCAAACTAGATGCGACGACATTCTGCTCCCGTGTGTCAATCGCTGGGTGTCTAGGGGGCACTTGCATGAATGATGTTAGTAATAACGAGCAACCAAACGTGCAGACAACCAGCTGTAGTAACAATGAGAATGTGTGTCGCATAGAATCAACAGCGATCGGGTCGAACGACGCGAAAAATGCAGTGTGTAGGAATAATTCTGTTGATGTTGCTCAGCAACATAGTTCAACTATGCAGATGTTAAGATATAATGACGGAGTCGATATACGAGAGGAATTATGTCAAGATTTTCGTAAGAAGTGTAATTTGTTTGAACGGGAAGTTGTACCAGCAGCTATAGTTTGTGATATTTATGGTATTCGAACTTTGGTGATTTTAGATACTGGAGCATGTTTCTGTGCTGAATGAATCGTTCTTTCTTCGCTTAAAGAAGATTAGAAAGATTCCGGTTTTTCCAGTCACTAATTGTCGAGTTACAGGAGCCAGTAGTCAGAAAGCCCAACTAGTTCGGGAACAGACACGGATTTGTATTAATTTTGGAATGGGAGCCAAAGAGTGCACCTTCCTTATTGTAAAGAATATAGGCGTGAACTGTCTCCTCGGATTAGATATTTTGCGAGAGACGGAAACTATAATCGATCTCGCAAAGGGTGAATGCAGCATGTGTTTCGGTGACACGAGAGTCAGTTTAGACTTGGTAAAGACCAAAGAATTGCATGGCAAATATTGTCAAATTTTAAAGATAGAACCGATTCGCGCACATTTATGGCGGCTTCAAGATAGCTTCAATTGCAGTACATTCCCGGTCATGGAAGATGTGAAGGACGAGGAGAAAATCCACCTCTCTGAAATTGTAGAAAAAGTACAACAATCCTCTGGTCTTGACAGTCTGCAACAAAAGCAATTATTAGACACACTTACTAATTATCGTAAAGTATTTTTGAAAAAACCTGGACTAATTAAAGGTTACGTGTACGACATGCAAGTGTTTCCCCATGAAATTTACTGTCATCAAACGTACTCAATACCCAGCGCGAAAAGGGAAGCAGTAACAAAAGAAATTAGACTAATGCTACCAATTAGTTGTAAGAAAATTTCAGTTCCAGTTCGACGGAGAAGAGGACGCCGAGCTGCAGCAAGGAGAAGAAGAATTGCTTCAAGATCATTCCACCCTAAGACACTTAATCAATCATAGTACAAACTTGTTGAGATTTAGTAAACTTTCAGGAACTTATGCATGTGAAACTACGAACAATGAACAGAACTGCATATTTCACACAACAGTAGGGTATAGTGACTTTAGAAAATAAACGTTTCAGTTTGTTGATTGTTAACTATTTTGAACTCACTAGGGTGAGAAGGTTATGTCCTTTTTTTTTCTTTCGGACTGTGTACAGGATACACTTATAACATGTAAAGTTTACGCGAGTTACGTATAGGTTTAACAAATTTTCCCTCGTAAGTTAGTGCTCGGACTTGCATGAGCTATAAACCAGGTCGAACAAGATGTTGTCCATGACTGAACAGATCATTACACAGACAAACATATACAGCCTTGTGTTCATCACTGCACAATTCTTTGTAAGTCCAGGAGCACCTTTTCGAGAAAATATATGACTTAGGATTTGCTTTTATATTGTAAATGACTACAATTATGTACTTCATTTGATATGTACAATCATTCAGTTATTTATCATTATATAACTAGACTGTGTAAAGACATTCTTATGGGTAGCACAAGGACTTTACCTTGTCAGACTTGATAACTGTGATCAAGTGACTACGTGGTGGAGTGAACATGACACAGACGACCTATGAACAAAGACTTCCTGTGAACATTATCCTCTACGCATACGAACTTTATTTCACTGGCGAAAGAGTGGAATTTAACACAAAAGTGGACGCTCAATGAGTGAGTTGTGTTACCATGATTTCGTTTTCAAATTTTGTGCTACGAGTGTTTAGTAATGCCAAGTATTCAGAGTGTTATTGGGACCACATGCGTGGACATAACATTCCAGGCAAACTAAAACTCAAGAGCAAGTGTTTTTATCGATCAGTCAGCAACAGTGGTGAGTCGTAACAGTGTTGGGAACTGCTACTGACTATATCATTAAACCCTTTGCAGAACTGCCTTCAACTGCAGATAGTCAGTTACATCGGAAGGACGAATGGACTTGATTCATGATAAATAAACTCACAAACACTCGAACACCTCACAAAAAAACACATTCTTTTTGTTGAGTGAAAGAGTGCGTGAAATATGATGTAATTTAGATGCTAATTTAAGGAACTGATACTGCTGTCTGAATTTCATGTGACTGTATGCTGGGATGCTGAGCACACGTGTCGGTGAGGGCAGCATACTGCAGCGACATCATCCGTCATCCCTTGCCGCACCCTGCCACGTCATCACAGTCCATCGCAGACCTACCTAATGGGGGAGACATCGGTGTTGCAGTACACCAAGTCGCCAGCAGTCGTCACCAGCAGCACTATCACGAAATTGTACCATTATTAAATGTCATACGAAGTGAATATTCAAATGTTGAAAATTAAAAAAGAGGGTATGGAAGATGTGCTCGCTCCGCCGTGGTTTTTTCCGGGGTTTTTCCCATTGACCTTTGCCCGAATGGGGAAGCGTAACTCAAAATCCCTGAGACTCAAAAGTAAACAAAGCACATGCTTCCAAGTGAAAGAACACAGTGAACTTTAAACAGAACAGACAAGCAAAATAAGCCTGCTTGAATGTCCAGTGAAACAAATGTGACTGTACATCCAAAGGGGTCAATGTAGTGCTACATCGATGAAAATTAATATTACGACGATGTCAAACCTTATTTTCATGATTTAAATAAGTATTAATGATATTAAAAATGTAATTATAATTTTATTATTTTAATTTTTGTGCTCAGTGTATCAAAGACTTTCTAGTGCACGGAACAAACTAGCATTGTTTGTACTACGAAACTATATATGACTGTTAAGGGTTAAGCATGTAATAATTCGATGTAAGACATTTTGTTGAGTCTGAATTTTGTTCTCGTACTGGTCGGTAGAGAAGGAAAAGTTCCTTAATCGATGTGAAGGTATAAAGGCTGTAAAAAGGAGAGAGAGAGAGAAGGTAAATACAAGTTATTCAAAACAAATATCTGCTAAGTGTGACGTCTTGTCATTTCCTATAACTAAAAATCGCGAGGTATAATCTGAGCCTGTCCTTAATAACAGCGAAAAAAATTTATGTTATCATATTATTTTCTTCGTTTGACCACGGTTGTGATTCACATGTTTCTTTTTGTTACGCGACGTGTTATGAATATTTTCATTATACGCGCAAAAGTCCACACAGCTTTAATCGAACCTGCGTCTTTCGGAAACGATAACTTTTAATCAGTACAATTACGCGAATACAGTCTAAATCGCAACCGTGATCGCAAAAGTGTTTCCTGGACCAAATAATTCTTATAAAATGTGTATTTTCCAAAGCGAGCAGCATTGCACTATCACTGACTCGCAACAAACGAAAGAGTAAAATCAATGCTTAAATAAAATTGCCACCTTTTAATAATTATTATTATCCCAATAAATAAATAAATAGCAATGCAGTGGCTATCCAATCAATAAACAGAGGGGGCAATTCAAGAAACTTGTATGAGCTTTCGTAGGTAATAATAGTAAAAAAATGACAATGACAGTTCGTGTGAGACATAGAGACTTAATATAATAGGTAAGGTGACTGATCGCAAAACGTTAATGAGATCCACGGGAGGTTTACTTTACGTCCAAAATCTATGAAGTGAGTGATTTCCATATAAAACTGAAAATAAAAAACCAAAATAATCCAGGTAACCATTCTCATCAGTCATCACATTGCCAAACAAGGCATCTGAAAACTATGGGACGATTAGACTGAAAATTATCGTTATACACCTTTCACAAAAGTATCAAGCAGAGGAACAGAAAAAAATTGAGAAGACGTCCCGGCTGAATATCACTTTGGTTTCAGAATGAGAAAACATACCACTTAATCTATCCTGACATTTCGTTTCTTAATGCAAGACTGATGAAAAATTGACATAAATTCGTAGCTTTTGAGGACTTAGAGGATGACTTCGACATGTGTAATAAGACTGAAATACTTAGGACTTGAAATACGGAGAAAGAAACGATTTACCAAATTTAAAAAAATCGAAGTGGGAAAATGGAAGAGGAAGGCTGTAAGGTGGCTGCTTTTTTATAGAAATGACTATGTTACGGCAAAGTAAACCTAATTCATCTTGACTGGAATATGCAGACCGTATTTCAGAGGACGCAGAGTGAAGTAGTTACCTAGGAGTGAAAAGTATAGCACAGTATACTTCCTGTTGTATGATTAGTAGATGGTCGGGCAAACTGGCTATAGTCTTGGTTGGTTCTAGTTATTTCTGTTGTTAGGTATTTAAGTAAAATGAAAATAATTGAAATTTATGATCCACGGAATGCACTGTTCAAGAAACGTAAACCTTAGTGGTGGCAGCAGATTATGAGCTAATACTCAGAAACAAATAGGTATGAAAACAACACCAAAGGCGAAAATTTACGAAGAAACGGAAGAAAGAGGTTCCTCAGAGGGCCGTTGAGTAGGTGCTGAAACAGATATTGTTCTCTCGCTCAATTTCGGTGTAAAAAACGCGGACTTTATTTTAGAACATCGTGGAATATTCCCGCTTCAGCGCTTATAGTTTTATGAAGTTCCGATACGTGGAGGCGCTACACGTAGCATTCAAAATGACGTCTGTAACGGAGGGCAATCCAAGCAAAGAGCTGTAATTGAGCTTCTTTTACGGTAAACCAAAGCATCGCAGATATTTACAGTGTCTACGGACACCTGGCAGTGAGTCGTTAAGCGAGACGTATGTCATCAAAGCAACAAGGTCACTCAAACCTGTCCGATCACCGTGCGGTTCTAGGCGCTTCAGTCCGGAACCGCGCGACTGCTACGGTAGCGGGTTCGAATCCTGCCTCGGGCATGGATGTGTATGATGTCCCTAGGTTAGTTAGGTTTAAGTAGTTCTAAGTCCTAGGGGACTGATGTCCTCAGAAGTTAAGTCCCATAGTGCTCAGAGCCATTTTTTGAGTTGAGTCCCATAGTGCTCAGAGCCATTTGAACCAAGCCTGTCTGATCTCCCGCGTGCCGGTCGGCCACACACAGCTGTGACCCCTTCAGTGATGGAACGTGTGGACACAGTCACTCGAGGTGAACGACGGATCACAATCAAATACCTCGCTGCTCAACTGGTCGTCTCTGTTGATATTCGTGACACACTCGTCCACAAATCTTCATTTCACTTCCTTATACACCTTGCTGTGCTGGTACTGCGAACGGCTGAAAGCAAGGGAAACTATAGCCGTAATTTTTCCCGAGGGCATGCAGCTTTACTGTATGATTAAATGATGATGGCGTCCTCTTGGGTAAAATATTCCGGAGGTAAAATAGTCCCCTATTCGGATCTCCGGGCGGGGACTACTCAAGAGGATGTCGTTATCAGGAGAAAGAAAACTGGCATTCTACGGATCGGAGCGTGGAGTGTCAGATCCCTTAATCGGGCAGGTAGGTTAGAAAATATAAAAAGGGAAATAAATATGTTAAAGTTAGATATAGTGGGAATTAGTGAAGTTCGGTGGCAGGAGGAACAAGACTTCTGGTCAGGTGACTACAGGGTTATAAACACAAAATCAAATAGGGGTAATGCAGGAGTATGTTTAATAATGAATAGGAAAATAGGAATGCGGGTAAGCTACTACAAACAGCATAGTGAACACATTATTGTGGCCAAGATAGATACGAAGCCCACACCTACTACAGTAGTACAAGTTTATATGCCAACTAGCTCTGCAGATGACGAAGAAATTGAAGAAATGTATGATGAAATAAAAGAAATTATTCAGATAGTGAAGGGTGACGAAAATTTAATAGTCATGGGTGACTGCAATTCAGTAGTAGGGAAAGGGAGAGAAGGAAACGTAATAGGTGAATATGGATTGGGGTTAAGAAATGAAAGAGGAAGCCGCCTGGTAGAACTTTGCACAGAGCACAACTTAATCACAGCTAACACTTGGTTTAAGAATCATGAAAGAAGGTTGTATACATGGAAGAAACCTGGAGATACTAAGAGGTATCAGATAGATTATATAATGGTAAGACAGAGATTTAGGAACTAGGTTTTAAATTGTATGACATTTCCAGGTGCAAATGTGGACTCTGACCACAATCTATTGGCTATGACCTGTAGATTAAAACCAGAGAAACTGCAAAAAGGTGGGATTTTAAGGAGATGGGACCTCGATAAACTGACTAAACCAGAGGTTATACAGAGTTTCAGGGAGAGCATAAGGGAACAATTGACAGGAATGGGGGAAAGAAACACAGTAGAAGAAGAATGGGTAGCTCTGAAGGATGAATTAGTGAAGGCAGCAGAGGATCAAGTAGGTAAAAAGACGAGGGCTAGTAGAAATCCTTGGGTAACAGAAGAAATATTGAATTTAATTGATGAAAGGAGAAAATATAAAAATGCAGTAAATGAAGCAGGCAAAAAGGAATACGAACGTCTCAAAAATGAGATCGACAGGAAGTGTAAAATGGCTAAGCAGGGATGGCTAGAGGACAAATGTAAGGATGTACAGGCTTATCTTACTAGGGGCAAGATAGATACTACCTACAGGAAAATTAAAGAGACCTTTGGAGATAAGAGAACCACTTGTATGAAAATCAAAAGCTCAGATGGAAACCCAGTTCTAAGCAAAGAAAGGAAAGCAGAAAGGTGGAAGGAGTATATAGAGGGTCTATATAAGGGCGATGTACTTGAGGAGACTATTATGGAACTGGAAGAGGATGTAGATGAAAATGAAATGGGATATACGATACTGCGTGAAGAGTTTGACAGAGCATTGAAAGACCTGAGTCGAAACAAGGCCCCGGGAGTGGACAACATTCCATTGGAACTACTGACGGCCTTGGGAGAGCCAGTCCTGACGAACTCTACCATCTGGTGAGAATGATGTATGAGACAGGCGAAATGCCCTCAGACTTCAAGAAGAATATAATAATTCCAATCCCAAAGAAAGCAGGTGTTAACAGATGTGAAAATTACCGAACTATCAGTTTAATAACTCACAGCTGCAAAATACTAACGCGAATTCTTTACAGACGAATGGAAAAACTGGTAGAAACCGACCTCGGGGAAGATCAGTTTGGATTCCGTAGAAATGTTGGAACACGTGAGGCGATACTTACCTTAGGACGTATCTTAGAAGAAAGCTTAAGGAAAGGCAGACCTACGTTTCTAGCATTTGTAGACTTAGAAAAAGCTTTTGACAATGTTGACTGGAATACTCTCTTTCAAATTCTAAAGGTGGCAGGAGTAAAATACAGGGATCGAAAGGCTATTTACAATTTGTACAGAAACCAGATGGCAGTTATAAGAGTCGAGGGACATGAAAGGGAAGCAGTGGTTGGGAAGGGAGTAAGACAGGGTTGTAGCCTCTACCCGATGTTATTCAATCTGTATATTGAGCAAGCAGTAAAGGAACCAAAAGAAAAATTCGGAGTACGTATTAAAATCCATGGAGAAGAAATAAATACTTTGAGGTTCGCCGATGACACTGTAATTCTGTCAGAGACAGCAAAGGACTTGGAAGAGCAGTTGAATGGAAAGTACAGTGTCTTGAAAGGAGGATATAAGATGAACATCAACAAAAGCAAAACGAGGATAATGGAATGTAGTCGAATAAAGTCGGGTGAGGCTGAGGGGATTAGATTAGGAAATGAGACAATTAGAGTAGTAAAGGAGTTTTGCTATTTGGGGAGCAAAATAACTGATGACGGTCGAAGTAGAGAGGATATAAAATGTAGACCGGCAATGGCAAGGAAAGCGTTTCTGAAGAAGAGAAATTTGTTAACATCGGGTATTGATTTAAGCGTCAGGAAGTCATTTCTGAAAGTATTTGTATGGAGTGTAGCCATGTATGGAAGTGAAACATGGACGATAAATAGTTTGGACAAGAAGAGAATAGAAGCTTTCGAAATGTGGTGTTACAGAAGAATGCTGAAGATTAGATGGGTAGATCACATAACTAATGAGGAAGTATTGAATAGGATTGGGGAGAAGAGAAGTTTGTGGCACAACTTGACCAGAAGAAGGGATCGGTTGGTAGGACATGTTCTGAGGCGTCAAGGGATCACCAATTTAGTATTGGAGGTCAGCGTGGAGGGTAAAAGTCGTAGAGGGAGACCAAGAGATGAATACACTAAGCAGATTCAGAAGGATGTAGGTTGCAGTAGGTACTGGGTGATGAAGAAGCTTGCACAGGATAGAGTAGCATGGAGAGCTGCATCAAACCAGTCTCAGGATTGAAGACCACAACAACAACAACAAGTCCTAGGGGACTGATGACCTCAGAAGTTAAGTCCCATAGTGCTCAGAGCCATTTGAACCAAGCCTGTCTGATCTCCCGCGTGCCGGTCGGCCACTCACAGCTGTGACCCATTCAGTGATGGAACGTGTGGACACACTCACTCGAGGTGAACGACGGATCACAATCAAATACCTCGCTGCTCAACTGGTCGTCTCTGTTGATATTCGTGACACACTCGTCCACAAATCTTCATTTCACTTCCTTATACACCTTGCTGTGCTGGTACTGCGAACAGCTGAAAACAAGGGAAACTACGGCCGTAATTTTTCCCGAGGGCATGCAGCTTTACTGTATGATTAAATGATGATGGCGTCTTCTTGGGTAAAATATTCCGGAGTTAAAATAGTCCCCTATTCGGATCTCCGGGCGGGGACTAAGCAGATTCAGAAGCATGTGGGTTGCAGTAGTTACTGGGAGATGAAGAAGCTTGCACAGGATAGAGTAGCACGGAGAGCTGCATCAAACCAGTCTCAGGACTGAAGACCACAACAACATACACCATACAGGACGGATATCGCTCCTTCCGACTTCCATGTGTTTGGGAAAATGAAGGATGCGCTCTGCCGGAAGCAGTTTGTGGATGATGGGGAGTTTTAGACGCAGCAAAGCGTTGGCTCCGACGTCGATCTGCAGACTGATACCATGCGGGCATACGGGCTCTACCAGCAGGGTGGAGTGACGGTGATTATACTGAAAAATAGGGTTTTGTAGCCAAGGCAGTGGGGAATAACATGGTTCACTGGAATCCTGAATAACACCACCGCGCTTTCAGAGAAAAAGTGTTGCTTTACTTGTTGAACGACTCTTGCAAAGCACTATTTAACAGGAATCCCTGTTG
This sequence comes from Schistocerca cancellata, assembly GCF_023864275.1. Taxonomy (NCBI): domain Eukaryota; kingdom Metazoa; phylum Arthropoda; class Insecta; order Orthoptera; family Acrididae; genus Schistocerca; species Schistocerca cancellata. The sequence goes on from NC_064634.1 coordinate 210,452,219, forward strand.
CGAAAGCTGTCACGTTGTCAGCAGTGTGAGAAACAGATATGGAGTCAAGAAGTAATTGGGATATTGGCTGTTAATAGTGGCACCAGCCGACACGTCCGCAGTGTGGCTGTCTTGCCAGAGCAGGGGAGACCTGTTAAACGCTCTCCCGCGAGCCAGATAGCCCGCTGTGTCTTGCGTGGCGCAACTGCTGACGGATGATACGTCGTTATTTGGCGCGTAGCAATTTTCCGCGAGCTCGCGATTTCAGGGACGCCGCCGTTTCGTAACGCATCACCACACGCAGGTGCTCTCGCCGCTAGACTTATTACCCTTTCTTCTTGTAAATTAGTGATCCGTCATTACGTTCGACATGCGGAGCCCGTCGTTTCGATCGGGCTCATCCGTCGTCGGACGCCCGCGGCTGAGGTGCAATGCGTGGTGACCCCGTAAATCACGGCACGACCGCACGCAGCGCATCCAGAGCCGGAATATCGGTATTTCGTGAGGCTTCATACCTATAAACTCTTAAGACATTTCCACGAACACTCACTCAGAAGGGCACTATAATTTTTGTTGATAGGATGACCTAATTCCTTCCGTTAACATAAATTTGCAGAAAATTTGTTTGTTAACGCATATATGTTGTGTAATAAACTAAGACTTAAGGGGTCACTGAGTCAATCAAACCTTACAATACCACTCTGGGCCAACCGAAAGTTATGATTCCACTCACATTTGGGTAAAATTTGGGATATATGACCCTTACATGAATATGATTTATAGTTCGACCTCCCGGTTAGCCGAGCGGTCTAACACACGGCTTTCTGGAGTGGGAAGGAGCGCCTGGTCCCCGACACGAATCCGCCCGTCGGACTTTTTTGTGTCGAGGTCCGGTGAGCCGGCCAGTCTGTGGATGGTTCTTAGGCGGTTTTCCACCTGCCTCCGCGAATGTGGGCTGTTTTCCCTTATTCCGCCTCAGCTCCGCAAACAAGTTTGTAAGTAGGCTGTTTATGTTTTCTTATTGGCAACGTTACGTAGCGCTCTGTATGAAAATCACTGGCTGTGCTGTGTGTAGTCTGTGGCCAGTTTGCATTGTTGTCAGCCATTGTAATGTTGGGCAGCTGGATGTGAACAGCGCGTAGCGTTGCGCAGTTGGAGGTGAGCCGTCAGCAGTGGTGGATGTGGGGAGAGAGATGGCGGAGTTTTGAAATTTGTTATACTGGATATTATGAACTGCTATATATATTATGACTATTAAGGTAAATACATTGTTTGTTCTCTATTAAAATCTTTCATTTGCTACCTATGCCTATCAGTAGTTAGTGCCTTCAGTAGTTTGAATCTTTTATTTAGCTGGCAGTAGTGGCGCTCGCCGTATTGCAGTAGTTCAAGTAACGAAGATTTTTGTGAGGTAAGTGATTTGTGAAAGGTATAGGTTAATGTTAGTCAGGGCCATTCCTTTGTACGGATTTCTGAAAGTCAGATTGCGTTGCGCTAAAAATATTGTGTGTCAGTTTAAGCACAGTCTTGTATAATTTTTTCTAAGGGGACGTTTCATATGTCGACCTGTAGCCTAGGATACCTCACTGGAATCTTCTGATTTTTTCTTGTAGTTTGTGTATTTAGTGTAGCTTTTGTTTATTGCTAGCACGTAATTATAGAGAGAATTTCCTTGGCAGTTGTGGTTTTTCATTGTTGCACAGTAAAACAGTTGTGGCATGCATGTAGATTTGCACCAAGTATTTCGCAGCTGCGCTTACAATTAACTAGATATTATTTTCAGTTCTATGTTAATGTGTTCTCTTATTTTTTCTCTTCAAATTGTGTTTTTTTGTGTTGTCGTGTGAAATATTGTGACAATAATGGCGTGTGAAAAACGTAATACTAGGCTCCAAAGTAAACTGAGAAATGACAGTGAAGACGAAAGCAGTGTGTTAGCGCCACCGAGTAATGAATTAACTAATGTTCAAAGCAGTAATTTGGTAATTGTACATAGGGAAATGGAGCGGGCTGCAAACAATGGTGTAGACAGTGAAACAATTAGTGAACAGGGAAGCATTATCGATCGATCGGTCGGCAACAGCTTGCCGCAGGAATCCGAAATGACAGGACACAATCATGCAATTTCTGTAGATTCAGGTTTTGCGTCCTCACCGTTTTTTCAAATGAATCAAGACACATTTTCTGCTTTTCAAAATGCGAATATTGCCGGTTCAAATGCACTGACGAATAGCAGTGAGGAACATGTTTCAGACACCAGTGCACTGTTATTACAGTTAATGCAACAAATGGGACAAAGGCTACAAAAGTTAGACACAACGCTTGAACAAAATCAGAAACAAATGGGACAAAATCTTCAAACGTTAGACACAATGGAACAAAATCTTCAAAAGTTAGACACAATGGAACAAAATCAGAGAACAAACAATGTATTTACCTTAATAGTCATAATATATATAGCAGTTCATAATATCCAGTATAACAAATTTCAAAACTCCGCCATGTCTCTCCCCACATCCACCACTGCTGGCGGCTCACCTCCAACTGCGCAACGCTACGCGCTGTTCACATCCAGCTGCCCAACATTACAATGGCTGACAACAATGCAAACTGGTCACAGACTACACACAGCACAGCCAGTGATTTTCATACAGAGCGCTACGTAACGTTGCCAATAAGAAAACATAAACAGCCTACTTACATAGCCCTCATGCTCCCCACAAAAAGGGGACGTTTCAAGTTCTCCTCGTACGCGTTTTTTTTTTTTTTTTTTTTTTTTTTTTTTTTTGTCATCAGTCTAGTGACTGGTTTGATGCGGCCCGCCACGAATTCCTTTCCTGTGCTAACCTCTTCATCTCAGAGTAGCACTTGCAACCTACATCCTCAATTATTCGCATGACGTATTCCAATCTCTGTCTTCCTATACAGTTTTTGCCCTCTACAGCTTCCTCTAGTACCATGGAAGTCATTCCCTCATGTCTTAGCAGATGTCCTATCATCCTGTCCCTTCTCCTTATCAGTGTTTTCCACATATTCCTTTCCTCTCCGATTCTGCGTAGAACCTCCTCATTCCTTACCTGATCAGTCCACCTAATTTTCAACATTCGTCTATAGCACCACATCTCAAATGCTTCGATTCTCTTCTGTTCCGGTTTTCCCACAGTCCATGTTTCACTACCATACAATGCTGTACTCCAGACGTACATCCTCAGAAATTTCTTCCGCAAATTAAGGCCGGTATTTGATATTAGTAGACTTCTCTTGGCCAGAAATGCCTTTTTTGCCATAGCGAGTCTGCTTTTGATGTCCTCCTTGCTGCGTCCGTCATTGGTTATTTTACTGCCTAGGTAGCAGACTTCAATGACTTCGTGACCATCAATCCTGATGTTAAGTTTCTCGCAGTTCTCATTTCTACTACTTCTCATTACCTTCGTCTTTCTCCAATTTACTCTCAAACCGTACTGTGTACGCATTGCCTGTTCATTCCGTTCAGCAGATCATTTAATTCTTCTTCACTTTCACTCAGGATAGCAATGTCATCAGCGAATCGTATCATTGATACCCTTTCACCTTGTATTTTAATTCCACTCCTGAACCTTTCTTTTATTTCTATCATTGCTTCCTCGACGTACAGATTGAAGAGTAGGGGCGAAAGGCTACAGCCTTGTCTTACGCCCTTCTTAATACGAGCACTTCGTTCTTGATCGTCCACTCTTATCATACCCTCTTGGTTGTTGTACATATTGTATATTACCCGTCTCTCCCTATAGCTTACCCCTACTTTTTTCAGAATCTCGAACAGCTTGCACCATTTTATATTGTCGAACGCTTTTACCAGGTCGACAAATCCTATGAAAGTGTCTTGATTTTTCTTTAGCCTTGCTTTCATTATTAGCCGTAACGTCAGAATTGCCTCTCTCGTCCCTTTACTTTTCCTAAAGCCAAACTGATCGTCACCTAGCGCATTCTCAATTTTCTTTTCCATTCTTCTGTATATTATTCTTGTAAGCAGCTTCGATGCATGAGCTGTTAAGCTGATTGTGCGATAATTCTCGCACTTGTCAGCTCTTGCCGTCTTCGGAATTGTGTGGATGATGCTTTTCCGAAAGTCAGTTGGTATGTCGCCAGACTCATATCTTCTACACACCAACGTGAATAGTCCTTTTGTTGCCACTTCCCCCAGTGATTTTAGAAATTCAGATGGAATGTTATCTATCTCTTCTGCCTTATTTGACCGTAAGTCCTCCAAAGCTCTTTTAAATTCCGATTCTAATACTGGATCCCCCATCTCTTCTAAATCGACTCATGTTTCTTCTTCTATCACATCAGTCAAACCTTCAGCCTCATAGAGGCTTTCAATGTATTCTTTCCACCTTTCTGCTCTCTCCTCTGCATTTAACAGTGGAATTCCCGTTGCACTCTTAATGTTATCACCGTTGCTTTTAATGTACCAAAGGTTGTTTTGACTTTCCTGTATGCTGAGTCTGTCCTTCCGACAATCATATCTTTTTCGATGTCTTCACATTTTTCCTGCAGCCATTTCGTCTTAGCTTCCCTGTACTTCCTATTTATTTCATTCCTCAGCGACTTGTATTTCTGTATTCCTGATTTTCCCGGAACATGTTTGTACTTCCTCCTTTCATCAATCAACTGAAGTAATTCTTTTGTTACCCATGGTTTCTTCGCAGCTACCTTCTTTGTACCTATGTTTTCCTTCCCAACTTCCGTGATGGCCCTTTTTATAGATGTCCATTCCTCTTCAACTGTACTGCCTACTGCGCTATTCCTTATTGCTGTATCTATAGCGTTAGAGAACTTCAAACGTATCTCGTCATTCCTTAGTGCTTCCGTATCCCACTTCTTTGCGTATTGATTCTTCCTGACTAATGTCTTGAACTTCAGCCTACTCTTCATCACTACTATATTGTGATCTGAGTCTATATCTGCTCCTGCGTACGCCTTACAATCCAGTGTCTGATTTCGGAATCTCTGCCTGACCATGATGTAATCTAATTGAACTCTTCCCGTATCTCCCGGCCTTTTCCAAGTATACCTCCTCCTCTTGTGATTCTGGAACAGGGTATTCGCTATTACTAGCTGTAACTTGTTACAGAACTCAATTAGTCTTTCTCCTCTTTCATTCCCTGTCCCAAGCCCATATTCTCCTGTAACCTTTTCTTCTACTCCTTCCCCTACAACTGCATTCCAGTCACCCATGACTACTAGATTTTAGTCCCCCTTTACATACTGCATTACCCTTTCAATATCCTCATACACTTTCTCTATCTGTTCATCTTCAGCTTTCGACGTCGGCATGTATACCTGAACTATCGTTGTCGGTGTTGGTCTGCTGTCGATTCTGATTAGAACAACCCGCTCACTGAACTGTTCACAATAACACACCCTCTGCCCTACCTTCCTATTCATAAAGAAACCTACACCTGTTATACCATTTTCTGCTACTGTTGATATTACCTGATACTCATCTGACCAGAAATCCTTGTCTTCCTTCCACTTCACTTCAGTGACCCCTACTATATCTAGATTGAGCCTCTGCATTTCCCTTTTCAGATTTTCTAGTTTCCCTACCACGTTCAAGCTTCTGACATTCCACGCCCCGACTCGTGGAACGTTATCCTTTCGTTGATTATTCAATCTTTTTATCATGGTAACTTCCCCCTTGGCAGTCCCCTCCCGGAGATCCGAATGGTGGACTATTCCGGAATCTTTTGCCAATGGAGAGATCATCATGACACTTCTTCAATTACAGGCCACGTGTCCTGTGGATACACGTTACGTGTCTTTAATGCAGTGGTTTCCATTGCCTTCTGCATCCTCATGTCGTTGATCATTGCTGATTCATCCGCCTTTAGGTGCAATTTCCCCTAGGACAAGAGAGTGCCCTGAACCTCTATCTGCTCCTCCACCCTCTTTGACAAGGCCGTTGGCAGAATGAGGCTCACTCTTATGCCGAGCGTCTTCTGCCGCCAATGCTGACTATTTATCTAAATTTAGGCAGTGGCGGGGACCGAAGACGTTTTGATTATGAATCAATGACGCTACCCCTAGACCACGAGTACGTCATACGCGTACACCACCATTACTCTACCACGCAAACGTAGGGGTTACACTCGTCCGGTGTGAGACGTTCCCTGTGGGGGTCCACCGGGTGCCGAACCGCACAATAACCCAGGGTTCGGTGTGGAGCGGTGGAGGGGTGAAGTGGACTGCGGTAGTCGTCGTGGGGCTGTGGACCACTGCGGCTGCGGCAGGGACGCAGCCTCTCCGTCGTTTCTGGGTCACTGGTAACATACAATACAATACAATGCTTTATAGTGAAGTATTTTGGGAAACACATACCTCCCTAATCTCTCTGTAATATGTTAAAACACTTTCAGGAAACACGAAATTACGGAGTTTCATTTCAAAAGTAATTAGAAAAGTAATTTAACGAAGAATTTGTATCTTTAAAATTTGCAATTTGATTTCATTTCATTTATACCGCTTATAACCAACAGCATATGTATTCACCAAAGCTCCACATTTCGTACGAACTGTAGAACTAAAGAAACTATCAATTTAAAGTTCATATTAACATCACAAAAATGAATTTCTCTTGACGAAAATTGCGTTATTTTAAATGTAAACATACATTTGAACAAGAAATGTTTTGAGAGTTCTCAGTTTTATTTCAGGAATATCAACCTGCGGAAGAAATAAAATTATCAAAAAATAATTAATGTGGAGGAAGAAAATTTCGGGAATACTTTTGTCTAGGTAACATAATCAAGTGATTAACATTACAAGACCACAAGTTAATGTAAGCGCGAGATGAGCCATTGCAAATGTGAAATGCTGTTGCATTAATAACCAGTGTAACAGGCAGATTGTTGAATGTTGAATGCAAGCATGCAAACGCGCATGTGTTATCTAAAGGAACCGGATGTCAGTTTGTGGAATAGAATTGCGTGACTTGCGCTTGGTTGGCCAATACAGGAACTGTTAATGCTGTCTGTTGAGTAAATTAGGTTAAACCAGTAGTATATGGGAGAGCGTTATCCTTTTGGAGAACACCCCCTGGAATGCTGTTCATGAATGACAGCACTCCAGCTCAAATCACAAATTGACGTACAGAATTGCATTCAGGGTGCTTGGCAGAACCACGAGAGTGCTCCTGCTGTTGTACGAAATCGCACCCCAGTCTATAACTCCAGTTGTAGTTCCAGAGTGTCTAGCACTCAGTCGGTTTGGTGCAGTCCCTCAACTGGCCTCTTTCGAACCAACACACGGCCATTACTGGCACCGAGGCACAAAAAGCGTTCATGAGAAAATACAACAGACCTCCAGTCTGCTCTCCAATAAGCTCTCACTTGACACCACTGAAGCTGCAAATGGCGGTGGTTTGCGGTCACTGAAATGTACGGTCAGGGCATCTGGCTCGGAGCTGTCTTTGAACTAACCGATTTGTGACGGTTCCTGTTGTTATTGTGATGTCAACTGCTGCTCATATTGCTGCTACAGATGGAGTGCGATGAGCCATAGCCATACGCCAGACACGATGGCCCTCCTTCTCGGTAGTAGCACATGGCCGTCCGGAGCGCTGTCTTCTTGCAACCGATGTCACCGCCAGCGGTGGTGTACAGTGGCTCCGTTCCTGTCAACTTTTTCTGCGATTTCGCGAAAGAAATATCCAGCTTCTCGTAGCCCCATTACACAACCTGGTTCAAACTCTATGGGGTGTTAATAACGGCTTTATTGTCGCCTTAACGGCGTTCTTGACTGGCATCAAATCACCACGTCCAGTCCCAGAGGTAACGAGCTCTCACGACCATTATGTCATGTACTTAAGGGAAACCTACTTTCCATCATCGTAGTGTCGCAACTAGCGCCACTCGTATGCGACTGGCGCGAAATTCGGTCGTCTTTCAGATGTAGGAACGCGCCTTCCAACTTGCGTTAATGTCGCACAACTCCTCCTAGGTGCAGCGGTTTCTCCTTCAGTGTATGAAACTTCTTCTTCAACTACACTGGTTGACAAAATTAAAGCAAGAGAGGGAAGTTTAGCAAGGTTGTGTTTACTTTGCCACAAAACAGGATAAACAAGCGATCGTAAAGTAAAAACAATGTAAAGAATACAGAACGTAAACAATTGCAACATGCGTATCAGTTGACAAAAATGTTCTTCGTTTTTTTTCAGCTTGATGAATTTGCACACACATTCCGACAACTGGTTTATGCACTCAGTATGGGGTGGTACTATCTCTGGCAGCAGTACAGGCCTGACAACGACGGGGCATGCTGGGAATGACGTTATCAATCCCGTGTTGAGGCAACAACGCCCATTCTTCCTACACAGCTGCGTGAAAGTCTTGGGAAGTGTTGAGGGATTCTAGCGTGCTGCAACCCGTCTCCCTAATGCAGGCTAGACAAGCACTATGGGATTCAAATCGAGAGTGCGGGCAGACTAGACATATGCTTCTCTTTCCAAGAAAACACCAACTACCTGTTCTCTACAAGACCGAACATCATCGTCCATCAATACATCAGGGATCACCGCACGTGAGGTCCTGGGATTTCGTCGCGATACCTGATCGCAGTTAAGGATTGCTGATTCATGCGTACAGTTTCATGAATTCAGGACGAATTTACTCCTATATCTACGGCCATGTTGTCATGCTTCGTCTCTCTCTCTCTCTCTCTCTCTCTCTCTCTCTCTTTTGTATTTTATTGTGTTTTTTTGTTTTGTCAGTCTTCTGACTGGTTTGATGCGACCCGCCACGGATTCCTCTACGGTGGCAACCTCTTCAAATCAGACTAACCTTGCACCCTACTTCCTCAATTATTTGATGGATGTAATCCAATCTCTGTCTTCCTATACAGTGTTTGCCGTCTACAGCTCCCTCTAGTACCATGTCATTCCCTCACGTCTTTACAGATGTCCTATCATCCTGTCCCTTCTCCGTATCAGTTTTTCCCACATATTCTTTTCCTCTCCGATCTGCGCAGAACCTCCACATTCCTCACCTTATCAGTCCACCTACTCTTCAACATTCGTTTGTAGCACCACATCTCATATGCTTCGATTCTCTTCTGTTCCGTTTTTCCCACAATCCATGTTTCATTACCATACAATGCTGTACTCCAGGCGTACATTCTCCGTAAGTTCTTCCTCAAATTAAGCCCGATATTTGATATTAGTAGACTTATCTTGGCCAGGAATGCCTTTTTTGCCATAGCTTGACTGCTTTGGATGTCCTCCTTGCTCCGTCCGTCATGGATTATTTTGCTGCCTCGGTAGCAGAATTGCTTAACTTCATCTACTTCATGACCATTAATCCTGATGTTAAGTTTCTCGCTGTTCTCATTTCTACTACTCCTCATTACCTTCGTCTTTCATCGATTTACTCTCAATTCATACTCTGTAGTCATCAGAGTTCTCATTACGTTCAGCAGATAATGTAACTCTTCTTCACTTTCACTCAGGATAGCCATGTCATCAGCGAATCGTGTCATTGATATCCTTTCACCTTGAATTTTAATTCCTCTCCTGAACCTTTCTTTTATGTCCATCATTGCTTCCTCGATGTACAGATTGAACAGTAGGGTGAAAGGCTACATCCTTGTCTTACACTCTTTTTAATACGAGCACTTCGTTGTTGGTCGCCCACTCTTATTATTCCCTTCTGTAGTGCTGAAGTACGATACGTAGTTACTATAAATGTACGAGGTAAGGTCCTAAAGATTTAGCCGAACGTACAGCAATTATGAAGATGAAATGATAGCCTTCTTCACTGTATGAAGTTACACATCCTGTTCTGTTCATTATTGCTGCCCCTGAGGATGTGGGAAGATCAAAGAACTACAGCTCAAGAAGCACCGTTAGTTGATCAGCCACCTCATAGGTGTTGGTCAGGTACATTCTGATACGAAATCAAACCAGATATTACAGTTACTGATGCAGATATTTCTCATAAGGGTAACTTAGGACGTTACAGATAGCGATTTATTAATCAGGACGCATGAAAGTAATAATTGTGTGGTGGGAGCGGAGAAGGATTGGTGTATGCTTAGAGATAGTCATAAGAACGTGTAATACGTGTGACTTTCATAACGGCAATGACGTCAGCCCCAGCAGCACTGGTGAGAGGAAGGTGATGTCTAGATTAATTATCAAGAAGAACGTTATGTAGCAGAATAAACAAAATAATAAAGAAGCGCAATAAAAATTATGACGGAGAGTAAGGAGTAAGAAAGCTGCACTTCTTTGAGTAAAAATTAAAATGCCAATGACATGTATGTGTGACTTACGTATCTGTTATAAAGGTGTGGATATCTCACTTCTCGGAAATACTAGAAACTCATAAGGGTAAAAAGAAAACATGATTTAGCGATTTATGAAAGCATTTTTAATACACAAGGTGGTAAATCTTGCAAGTAGCAGGTGATATTCAGTAATTGCGTCGAATCACATATGAGGCCAGTTAATACTAAAGATCCTTAAATGGTGCTTAATGTAGACGACGAGGATAAGTAATGATGTACTAGTCGAACTATGAAAGGAGTGAATATTAACAGGTAAGACGGCCAAGTTTCTCACTCTCTACCGCACAAGCAGAAAACTGCGAATTGCTGAGCGTTTAAGCTTTATTATATTCTTTTGTTTCTTGTGCCATTGTGATGATAGAGTGTACCGTAAAATAATGTAAAGTGAAACAGATAACGTAGAAACAGATATCAGGAAACAAGAAAGAGAGGTGAAAGGTATCTGTCGAATGAACTAAATATGAAGTAACGATACGTATTACGAGTTAGCATATTTGTCCAGCTAGTTAAAAGAAAATGAGAACCGCAGCTATACTGAAAAAATGTTTGGATTCTGTCAGTCAAAAACATATGTCCTATGTGGGCCAGAGTGCAGTTTAAAATTTGTTTATGGAACTTCGTCATTGAGATCAAATGACGGAAATTTCAAGTTTAGAAAAAAAAAGAGAGAAGACGAAGCGCAAAATTTTGACGGAAAGTTTAACAATACCAACAGTGTGTTCATGGGAGCGCTGTATAGTACTATCTCTTTCTTGGCCCTCATACATTAACCACTCAACCATAACCATGACAATGTATTACCGAGAGTTCTAATCTAAGTCCATTTCTCATTTCCACACACACACACACACACACACACACACACACACACACTGAGGGCACGACACTGGTTGCCCAATAATATAATATATATTTGCTTATCGCCACAGCATTTGTTGCTATCATACATTCAGTAAACTGTTGTATGCATTTCAAACCCATCAGTTAATAATAAGTATTTACAGATAGCCTTTTGGCTCACGTGTACTCATTTGCAAGTATGTTCCACAGAATACGTTTAAGATCCAATTGTGATGTAGTTAGGCAGTCCAATGAAAGATAAAGTGGAGGTAAGTGGAAAAGGAAAGATATTAAATGGCAAAAAAACGAAATTTCAATGAATTGCAAACACCATCTGTGTACGGAATGTTGATAGAATCAACGAAAAGCTTACGAGTCAACGTTAAAAAGAAGGGTACATTTACTACTATATATTCAGGCTGATCGTTCTACAGTCTCGTAGCAGCTCTTTGGATCCTTGAATGTCAGGAAAGCCAATGGTAAAGCAGGTAACGAGGATGACTGGTATTATCCAAAAGGCAAAAGTGTCACAAAGTCCCTCAGCTCTTAGCGCTTAAATGACATCTAAAGAACTCACAATTGGTTTTGTATCTAAAGGCAGATATTTATTTGTGAAGAATCCATACATCAGTTTCCTAGAGGCTGGATGGGCTGCACAAATCCTACACTGCTTTGTACTCTTGAAAAATCACAGACCTCTTACACGTCAAATCACAACATGGAGCACGTCATTAACTACTTACTGAGATAACCAAGAAACCCCAGGCCAACGGATTTTACTCCAGTGGCGGCTCGTAACTGGCAAGGTAGGTGAACAGCTAGCAGGAGGGAAAAATATATACAGGGTGCCCATTTATCTTGACCATCTTAAATAACTGTTTGTGCAGATGCAAATTACAAAGTGCTTCAAGCAAATTTTCTGTAGCCGACAAGGGGACATCAGAGGGACTGCCTTTGTTGTAGCTTTGTTTTTTTACAAAGATATGAACAGCGGTATGACTTTTTTAAATGACACCCTGTATTTTTTATTCGGCAATTCATTTCCTCTCCTAAAAACCTATTCAAAAATGTATCACATTGTACCATTCACTGAAATACAACGTTATTAATTACATATCACAACATTGATGTTGACGGTCTCAGCACTTACTGCAGCTACTCGGGGCAATGGAACACATCCACGTGTTGACGTTGACAGAGGACAAATATAAACATAAGTAAAATGCACACCCGTCATTCCGTCAACCATCGTCAGTTGGAGAGTTGTGTGAGTAGAATGTACACCAACGAAGAGAAGGTGGAAATGCTACTCATCTATGGGGAATTTAAGTTAGCAGAACAGTAATTGCGATACTATTTCCTTATGTACATGTACATTTAGTACAGTACTTTAGTCCTTTCAAATACTGTTGTGTAGAGTAGGCATACAATAAAGGCTGTTCTTCCTACAAAGTGCATCGACATAACGTTTCTTTTATTATTGTTGTTGAAAGTAGGCGAAATGTTACGCATGCAGCGGAACTGTACAGAGAGCGATATCCTTACAAGAACCCACCTTCCCGACGGATGTTTTCTCGTCTTGTTGCGACGCTTCAGGAAACGGGAAGTTTCAGCCCACGACAACGCTATCGTCGTAGCACTCGCACAGAAGGGGCTGCCGAAGTTAATGTTCTCGATTCCGTTGCTATGAATCCACACGTGAGAGCACGAGATTGGCTTTCGTATTCTTACACGTCACCGGCTCCATCCTTACCATGTACACCTACACGAAGAATTGCATGGGAATGATTTCCAGAATCGTGTACAGCTCTGTCAGTGGGCACGGGAGCAAATCCTCGCCAACCCGAACTGCTTCTCCAATGTTTTATTTACCGATGAATGTTCCTTCTCAAAAAAAGGACATGTAAATACAAGGAACATGCCTTATTGGTCCAGCGACAAAACGCGATGGCTTACACTGGTGGAACATAAGCGTCAATGGAGAGTAAACGTCTTGGGTGGGTTGCTTGATACTACAATTGTTGGCCCTTATTTCATCAATGGTAGTCTAAACGGTACAGCGTATGCCAACTTCCTCAGGCGAATTCTTCCTCCTCTTCTGGAGGAAGTGCCGCTAAGAACCAGAATGCTTTTGTGGTATCAACAAGATGGATGTCCAGCACATAATGCCTTGTGTGCACGTCGTGTTCTGAAGCGAAGATATCCTGGCAGATGGACTGGTCGAGGAAGAACAGTTACTTGACCTGTTAGGTCTCCTGATTTAAATCATCTGGCCTTTTTTCTTTTGGGATGCACTAAAGACGTTGTCTGTCGCGATCTTCCAACAACTCCAGAGGACATGCAGGAACGTATCGTGCTTGCTTGTAATTCTCATCAGCAGGCAACACTGGAAGCAGTAAATAAATCCGTCATTCAACGAGTGCACCAGTGTGTTGGTGTCCAGGGACACCACTTTGAGCACTCCTGGCGAATGGTACAGGAGAGTCAATCAATTTAGTGTTATGTTTTTCTTGGTTTTCATTTGTTTTCTGACAACTCTAGCAAGTGGACAAGTTTGTGATCCCGGGCTCAAAGCCATTGTTGTGTTATGTAATTAATAACGTTGTGTTTCAGTGAATGGTACACTGTGCTACATTTTTGAATAGGTCTTTAGGAGAGGAAATGAATTGTCAAATAAAAAATACAGGGTGCCATTTAAAAAAGTAATATCGCTGTTTATACCTTTGTAAAAAACAAAGCTACAACGAAGGCAATCATGCTGATTGATGTCCCCCTGACGACTAAAGAACATTTGCTTGAAACATTTTGTAATTTGCACCTGGACAAACAGTTATTTAGGGTGGTCAAGATAAATGGGACACCCTGTATGTGTTTACGTAAGCTTATTTTAATAACTGAGCCTGCCTATTTCTTGTACTTCAAATCAATCCTTCGGTCCCTTAAGGCTGTAGTCTTGTCGGTGATAGTTTGAAAGAATGACTGTGTTTTTATTAACTGCGCTAGAAGTTCTTTCTGAATTGAAATATTCGCTAAAGAATAAAGTCTCCCTTGCATTCCTCCCTTCTTTTAAGACGCTTCAGGCAAGAAAAGCTTCGTTCCACAGATGCTGCAGTAGGAGAGAGAGACAGAATAAAAGAGAACAATTTATGAGTATCCTGAAAACGTCCTTATTCTCATTAAGCATTTCTAACATCTTTCTGTGGAAAACATTTTGTATTTCTCATCGCCACACAAAGCAGCTATTGCGTTTCATTAACAATCAGGTCTTGAAGAATAAGACAAAAAGAAGCTTCGCAAAATTTCAAGTGCGCTAATAGATAAACATGCGTGGTATTCTTGAAATTCTGTGATACCAGCAAGACAGATTTTTTTCACACAAACCAACTCTCATCCATTTCCATCAAAACCTGATCCAAAATATAGTAATACGAGACTCGATACAATGTGAAGATTGTGTTTTTAGTAAAAAATGTGTTTTTAGTAAAATACGTAATACCAGTATGTCATAAGTGGGATAAATACACTCCTGGAAATTGAAATAAGAACACCGTGAATTCATTGTCCCAGGAAGGGGAAACCTTATTGACACATTCCTGGGGTCAGATACATCACATGATCACACTGACAGAACCACAGGCACATAGACACAGGCAACAGAGCATGCACAATGTCGGCACTAGTACAGTGTATATCCACCTTTCGCAGCAATGCAGGCTGCTATTCTCCCATGGAGACGATCGTAGAGATGCTGGATGTAGTCCTGTGGAACGGCTTGCCATGCCATTTCCACCTGGCGCCTCAGTTGGACCAGCGTTCGTGCTGGACGTGCAGACCACGTGAGACGACGCTTCATCCAGTCCCAAACATGCTCAATGGGGGACAGATCCGGAGATCTTGCTGGCCAGGGTAGTTGACTTACACCTTCTAGAGCACGTTGGGTGGCACGGGATACATGCGGACGTGCATTGTCCTGTTGGAACAGCAAGTTCCCTTGCCGGTCTAGGAATGGTAGAACGATGGGTTCGATGACGGTTTGGATGTACCGTGCACTATTCAGTGTCCCCTCGACGATCACCAGTGGTGTACGGCCAGTGTAGGAGATCGCTCCCCACACCATGATGCCGGGTGTTGGCTCTGTGTGCCTCGGTCGTATGCAGTTCTGATTGTGGCGCTCTCCTGCACGGCGCCAAACACGCATGCGACCATCATTGGCACCAAGGCAGAAGCGACTCTCATCGCTGAAGACGACACGTCTCCATTCGTCCCTCCATTCACGCCTGTCGCGACACCACTGGAGGCGGGCTGCACGATGTTGGGGCGTGAGCGGAAGACGGCCTAACGGTGTGCGGGACCGTAGCCCAGCTTCATGGAGACGGTTGCGAATGGTCCTCGCCGATACCCCAGGAGCAACAGTGTCCCTAATTTGCTGGGAAGTGGCGGTGCGGTCCCCTACGGCACTGCGTAGGATCCTACGGTCTTGGCGTGCATCCGTGCGTCGCTGCGGTCCGGTCCCAGGTCGACGGGCACGTGCACCTTCCGCCGACCACTGGCGACAACATCGATGTACTGTGGAGACCTCACGCCCCACGTATTGAGCAATTCGGCGGTACGTCCACCCGGCCTCCCGCATGCCCACTATACGCCCTCGCTCAAAGTCCGTCAACTGCACATACGGTTCACGTCGACGCTGTCGCGGCATGCTACCAGTGTTAAAGACTGCGATGGAGCTCCGTATGCCACGGCAAACTGGCTGACACTGACGGCGGCGGTGCACAAATGCTGCGCAGCTAGCGCCATTCGACGGCCAACACCGCGGTTCCTGGTGTGTCCGCTGTGCCGTGCGTGTGATCATTGCTTGTACAGCCCTCTCGCAGTGTCCGGAGCAAGTATGGTGGGTCTGACACACCGGTGTCAATGTGTTCTTTTTTCCATTTCCAGGAGTGTATTTGAACCATAGAGGACTAAACGCATCGTACAGTGACTCCACAAATTATCCTTTCAAACATAGAGCGTAGAATATAACAAGCACAGTCATATAAATGTATGCACATCAGACAAAATTTTCCATCACCCCGGTTCCCAGAATTCCTGAAGATAGATGTTGACTGTGGATATTGCATCACAGGCATAGTCCCTTTTATTGTTCAGAGATGTCACTAAACCCACCCTAGCCGCGCGGGGTTAGCCGATCGGCCTAGGGCGCTGCAGTCATGGACTGTGCGGCTGGTCCCGGCGGAGGTTCGAGTCCTCCCTCGGAAATGGGTGTGTGTGTTTGTCCTTAGCATAATTTAGGTTAAGTAGTGTATAAGCTTAGGGACTGATGACCTTAGTAGTTAAGTCCCATAAGATTACACAGACATTCACTAAACCCACCCAAAGACGCACGAGTAAACAACCATGCATGAGCAGCGCCTGTTAGACGGAGGGAGTCCGACAGCCGATCAGTTCCAGTCATTATGCCAGGAAGGAGGTACACGGCTCTTGTTGTCTGTAGTTCAGCCATGCCTAGACGGTCAATACCGCGGTTCGATCGCGTCCACATTGTCACTTTGTGCCAGGAAGGGCTCTCAACAAGGGGAATGTTCAGGCGTTTCAGAGTGAACCAAAGCGATGTAATTCGGACATGGAAGAGATACAGAAAGACAGCAACTGTCGACGACGTGCCTCACTCAGACCGCCCAAGGGCTTCTACTGCAATGGATGACCGCTACCTATGGATTATGGCTCGGTGGAACCCTGACAGCAACGCCACCATGTTGAATAATGCTTTTTGTGCAGCCACAGGACGTCGTGTTACGACTCAAACTATGCGTAACAGGCTGCATGACGCGCAACTTCACTCCCGATGTCCATGGCGAACTCCATTTCTGCAACCACGACACCATGCAGCGCGGTACAGATGGGCCCGACTACGTGCCGAACGGACCTCTCAGGATTGGCATCACGTTCTTTCAACGATGAGTGTCCCTTGGCATTCGCCGGAGACATGTTTGGAGGCACCTCGGTCAGGCTGGACGCCTTAGGCACACTGTCCAGCTAATGCAGCAAGGTGGAGGTTCCCTGCTGCTTTGGGGTGGCATAATGTGGGGCCGATGTACTCCGCTGGGGGTCATAGAAGGCGCCGTAACGGCTGTATGATACGTGAATGAAATCTTCACCAGCATATTGGTGAGGCATTCGTCTTCATGGAAAGTGCGCGCACCCGTCGTGCACACTTAGTGAATTACTTAACGACATCGCTCGACTAGAGTGGCCAGCATGTTCTCCAGATATGAACCCTATCGAACATGCCTGGGATAGATTGGAAAGGGCTGTTTATGGACGACGTGACCCACCAACCGATCTGGGGGATCTACGCCGAATCACCGTTGAGGAGTGGGACAATCTGGACCAACAGTGCCTTGATGAACTTGTGGATAGTATGGCACGATGAATACAGTCATGCGTCAATGCAAGAGAACGTACTACTGGGTATTAGAGTTACCGGTGTGTCCTGCAATCTGGACCACCACCTCTCTGAAGGTCTCGCTGTATGGTGTTACAACGTGCAATGCGTGGCTTTCATGAGCAATAAAAAGGGCGGAAAAGATGTTTATGTTCATCTCTTTTCTACTTTTCTGTACAGTTCCGGAACTCTCGGAGCCGAGGTGATGCCAAACCTTTTTTGATATGTGTAATTAAGAAAGGAACAATAAGTATCTTCTTTTATAGGTTAATATCTATATTTAGAAGTAAAACACTGTTGGCTTCATACATTGTTTAATTTACTAATAAATCCACGTTATTTAAAATCATGCTCCAGCCGATGCCAAAGACGAATTAGTCTAGCAAACAAGATTCCAGTTATTGTGCCGCACACACTCCTTTCCCATTCCGTATGCAGTTGCGTTTCAACCACTGCTGTGTAATAGTTCCCGTTCCTTTCTCAATGCCTTCGGTGGTATTTAAGTAATATGCGTCGAAAAAGTCGCGAACCTACAAAAGAAGAGAGAAAAGTCTGCATCAGGTTGTTCCTGAAACGAAAATCTTATCAAAAAATCGGAGAAACCATTGGCAGACCAACCAGTATAGTGAAGACTGTTCTATAAAAGTTTAATCAAAACAAGACGTACGAAAACCAATGACGAAGTAGTCGTCCTGCAGTTCTGTCTGACGTGGAAAAACGACAGCTACTTGATGAAGTCAAGAAAAATCCAAAAGTAAGAGGCAGAAACTTGCTACGGCGGTTCAAACGCTGCAGCAGAGTCTTTTTCGGCAGGGACTGTAAGAAATGTGGTTTACGAAGCTCGCTTTAGAGGCAGAACAGCCCGTAGAAAACCATAGCTCAGTAAAATCAACAGATGGAAACGAGTTTAATTTGTAAGATAACATAAATCCGATGGGTTTGATTTCTGGAAGAAGCTCTTGAAGTCAAATGGGTTAGTAACAATATGGAAAAATAAGAATTGTGAACCTGAAGAGGGAAATATAACATAGTCAAAAACAACGTTTATGTAAATAGTAATCCGTGTTTCTTTATAGTACTCACAGTTTCACTGATTAATATCCAAATCCAAGTCCTCCCCTGAACATTGTCCGATAATTTTGCGTTATTAGACGCCCTTGTGCATAATCTCACGTGTTAGATAAATAATTGTTGGAGTAACTGTAGATGGAAGCGTACTCCATGCATACTAACAATGCTCCAAGCAGAAAGCCAACCACTGCTTCACAGCCGGCCGTATGAAAGTGGAAGTAGCCAAGAATAAAATCTGAAACTACCTCTCCGCATGCCACCTCCAAAGATGAACTGAAGCGGCTGATGTCACACTGTATGCTAAGCCTTTGGCTCCTAGGGCAAACGTACTCCACTTCGCCGGGTCAGAATCGCGCACTTTCTGTTACTAGCTGCGCGTAGAACAAAACAAGGAACGACGTTTGGAGTAAAAAGCAGCTTACATGGTAGGACAAATAATCATTTTTAATTCGTTATAAGTTAAAAATATTGTCGAAGTTCCACTTCACGTTCTTCCTCTGAATAGCTGGCCCTGTTTCACTGAAGGGAACAAAGAATTCTTCCTAAAACAATGATGGCCGTGACCAAAACATCCTGCGTCCGATTAGCTGCTGAGCTCTACATTACTGAAACTCGCTTTTAACAATAGACTGAACCTTCTTTTTCGTGTGTGGTGGGGTACTTACTACCTACACTGTGCTATTGAGAGCCGAACAGTTATGAACATTGTAGCCTGTTATAGAGGCGTACAGTAATTGGGCTGGTAGGTGCGCATATAGACCATTGCATTTTATACCTAGAAAGAGCGTATGACGAAGTACAAAAGTATGTTATTGTCACATTTTGTGTTCAATGCCGGAGCCGGTTTTCATTCTACATTAAGTGGCCTCATCGCCTGAATCAGCGGTACATCCTCAACATTAATAATCACTGAAACGCTCGTGACAGCAACCCCTTTTTGAATGCAGCTTCGATATGGTAGCCCTTCAACGACTTCTTTGTTTATGCTCGCCACTGAATACTTGCTAAGACGTCACCATACTCAATCTTACGTCAACTCAGCTGCCAGATCACACAGAGATGACATTACTTTGATACTCCAAGATGACAGATATACCCAACTCGCCCAACAGATTCTAGGAAATTATTAACAGTATACTGATGCACTTTTGAATGTATGAAAATCTGCAACCGTGCACTTAGGCCTGTTCCGCGTGAGCTGTAGAACACTTGAAGCTTTCTGGTAGATTAAAACTGTATTCGCGTGAGCTGTAGAACACTTGAAGCTTTCTGGTAGATTAAAACTGTGACGTGGACTCCAACTGGTTAGAGTCCCGGTCGGACCAACAGTTTTAATTTGCCATGAAATTTCACGTCAACGCTCACTCCGCCCCACAGTGACAATTAATTCTCTAACACCCTTGCTTGTCACATGAGGAGGTTCTTTAGTGCCTGCCCAAACGGAATGATGAAGGTTAACTGGCACATTAATGTGCATTATGTGAAATACACCTTAGTAGACGCAATACGCGGTACGTTGATAGCCTCCATAAGGTTTCCTTTGTCAACTATTACATACTTATGCGACTACAGAACATAGAAATAATGCTGCTCACGCCTGATGCGTCTATAATGCAACTGCTGGCCACAAGACCTTTGTGTGTCTTTAAATACAATGTATTTAAAGTACCTCTTAAAAGTCGCCATCACTATTAACGATTTACGGGGCCTTGGACTCAAGAAATCAGAAACACTCTACAGGACAATTCTCTTCTAAAGGATACACACTTCAGAAGGACAAATTTCATGAGGAGACTAATTTCAGGCCAAAAACCAGAGCCGATAAAAGCGATCATGGACAGAGCAAGGAGCGCCCGAGAATTGGAGGAAGCTCTTTACAAATCCTTAAGTGCCACACTAAGAATCGAAAGGTCTGTGGTCTACTATATTCCCACTTAGTTCTAGAATTTTATATTCAGAACACATCTTTTCCCTATGTCAGTGTTTGTTAATGTGAAAAATGGAAAGCTGCATGTGATTAGACGTCCAGGTTAAAATGTAAGTCCGCTTATGGATCAGTGGGCAGGTCAGTCGTAGGTACGGGGAAGGTAAGGGCAGAGCATCGCGGTGTTCAGTCCAGCCTTTGGGTTTTCCTTTACCTAATTAGCATAGTGTACAGTAACAGCAGAAATGCACTGAGACGTCAAGAGGAATATAAAAATTCCAATTCTACAGGAAGCAGGTGCTGACAAGTGTGATTATTACCGAAATATCAGTTTACTAAGGCTTGGTTGTAAAATACTAATACAAATTCTTTACAGAAGAATCGGAAACTAAAAGAAAGTGACATCAAGGAAGATCAGTTTCGGAGAAATGAAGGAAGACACGAGGCAATACTGATCCTATTACTTATCTTAAAAAATCTGTTAAGGGTAGGCAAACATACGTTTATAGCATTTGTAAATCACAAAAAAGCTTTCGACACCGCTAGCTGGAATACAGTCTGTGAAATTCTGAAGGTAGTACGGGTAAAATACAGGGAGAGTTATAGAACAGCAGTTATAAGTGTCGCGAAACGTGAAGAGGAATCAGTGGTTGAGAAAGTGAGACAGGTTATTCAATCTGAGCAGGTAGTAAAGGAAAGATGGACATCAACAAAACCAAAACAAGGTTAATGGAATGTAGACGGCCGGCCGGGGTGGCCGAGCGGTTCTAGGCGCTACAGTCTGGAACCGCGCTACCGCTACGGTCGCAGGTTCGAATCCTGCCTCGGGCATGGATGTGTGTGATGTCCTTAGGTTAGTTAGGTTTAAGTAGTTCTAAGTTCTAGGGGACTGATGACCTCAGAAGTTAAGTCCCATAGTGCTCAGAGCCATTTGAACCATTTGAATGTTGAAGAATGAAATCAGGTGATGGTGAGGAAAATAGATAAGGAGACGAGATACTTAGAGTAGTAAATAAGCACTGATATCTGGACAGCAAATTACTGCCGAAGTAGAGGGGATATAAAATGTATCCTGGCAATAGTAAATCTTAAGAAGAGAAATTTCTTAACACTGAATGTAGATTTAACTGTCAATGACTATTTTCTTGAAGTATTTTTATGGACTGTAGCCATGTGATAATGGTGTCGAGGTCCCAGAATCCGAGGAGCGTAGGGGACGATGCGGGACACCCGCGCCACCTACTAGGCTAGGTCCTAGCGGAGGTGGTATGCCATTAACTTTTTCCGACAGTAACGGGGATGAATGATGATGATAAAGACGAAATAACAACACCCAGTCATCTCGAGGCAGGGAAAATCCCTGACCCCGCCGGGAATCGAACCCGGAACCCCCGTGCACGGGAAGCGAGAACGCTACCTCAAGATCACGAGCTGTAGCCATATATGGACGTGAAACATGGGCCATGAAAGTTGAGACAAGAAGAGAATGGAAGCTTTTGGAACGTGGTGCTACATAAAAATGCTGAAGTTTACGTGGGTAGATCACGAAACTAGTAAGGAGATATTGAATAGCATTGGGGATTAGAAATTTGTGGCGCAGCCTGACTGGTAGAAGGGATCCGTTAGTAGGACACATTAGGAGACATCAAAGGATCAGCAGTCTAGTATTGGAGGGAAGCATGGGGGGGAGGGGGAGGAGGGGGCGGTAAAAATCGTAGAGGCGGACCAACCGATGAATACAATAAGCTGACTCAGAAGGACGTAAGTTCCAGTAGTTATTCGGAGATGGGACGTAAGTTCCCGTAGTTATTCAGTCTTGCACCGGATAGAGCCGGTCTTCGGACTGAAGAACACCACCACCAACAACATCTTTAACTTTTTGAAAACTCTAGGTAAAATTACTTTTATTTCACATTATAGATTAGATTCCTTTTTCTTTCTAATAAAAGCTGGCATAAATAAACAGCGGGGTAAAGTCAAATATTCTCTTGGGCCTAGACAAATACTTAGTTCTGATTCTTTGGTCAGAAATAGAAGTTAACGAATTTGTGCAGTATTGCCTAGATTTGGGGCAAGGCAGTTGTAAAGTATAAAATATATACTTCTTTAACAATAACAGAATAGTCTCTTTTACAACGCTGTGTAACAGGCGGAAATGACATCGGTGATCACGATGGTAATATTGGTAGTATTAGGGTTCAGCTGAAATCAAAGATCGGCGAACTTTTTTTAAAGATGACGGTGAGAAGTGTCATCAATGGAGAACATATGAAAATTAACTTATCTACAGATTTTTCCCAGCCCGCATCTCGTGGTCGTGCGGTAGCGTTCTCGCTTCCCACGCCCGGGTTCCCGGGTTCGATTCCCGGCGGGGTCAGGGATTTTCTCTGCCTCGTGATGGCTGGGTGTTGTGTGCTGTCCTTAGGTTAGTTAGGTTTAAGTAGTTCTAAGTTCTAGGGGACTGCTGACCGTAGCAGTTAAGTCCCATAGTGCTCAGAGCCATAAGAACCATTTTTAGATTTTCCCATTAATGCCAATTAACATAGAATGGTATACGTTACATCATATACTGTTTTGTACATAATTTGTTATAAATATTTTTACTGTTTCGAAATCCGTTGAACACTTCTTCTCGTTATTGAAAAGCCGCTTTAGAACTGTTGTTCAGTCAGTAAATAAATGACACACGCAGGTGTGAAAAAATTGAAGACGAAAGTTACTTTCACATTATGTGTCATTTCCAAGTGATGCTGCTCAATGAAACTTAGATCGTACAGAGATAGAATTGCTACAATACAACACAGAAGGTAGGGGGAAAAAACGGAACTTTCATTAAAAGGCAGTTACTACCTTGAAGACACAAAGATTTTTGATGGTCCCCTGTAGATTCCGCTGGATAGGTCAGGAGTCCCCTACACGCAACAAACGGCTACACGGGTAGCAGGGGTTGTGTGGCGTGGGCTGGGCGGTTTTTTAGGTTAGATGGCCTTGGGCAAGTACAGAAAGGGCAACAGCCTCAACGGGTGCAGGGCAAAGTCAGGACATGCGGGGACCAAGCAGCAGTCGGTATTGTAATTGTAAACTGTCGAAGCTGCGTTGGTAAAATACCGGAACTTCAAGCGCTGATAGAAAGCACCGAAGCTGAAATCGTTATAGGTACAGAAAGCTGGCTGAAGCCAGAGATAAATTCTGCCGAAACTTTTACAAAGGTACAGACGGTGTTTAGAAAGGATAGATTGCATGCAACCGGTGGTGGAGTGTTCGTCACTGTTAGTAGTAGTATATCCTGTAGTGAAGTAGAAGTGGATAGTTCCTGTGAATTATTATGGGTGGAGGTTACACTGAACAACCGAGCTAGGTTAATAATTGGCTCCTTTTATCGACCTCCCGACTCAGCAGCATTAGTGGCAGAACAACTGAGAGAAAATTTGGAATACATTTCACATAAATTTTCTCAGCATGTTATAGTCTTAGGTGGAGATTTCAATTTACCAGATATAGACTGGGACACTCAGATGTTTAGGACGGGTGGTAGGGACAGAGCATCGAGTGACATTATACTGAGTGCATTATCCGAAAATTACCTCGAGCAATTAAACAGAGAACCGACTCGTGGAGATAACATCTTGGACCTACTGATAACAAACAGACCCGAACTTTTCGACTCTGTATGTGCAGAACAGGGAATCAGTGATCATAAGGCCGTTGCAGCATCCCTGAATATGGAAGTTAATAGGAATATAAAAAAAGGGAGGAGGGTTTATCTGTTTAGCAAGAGTAATAGAAGGCAGATTTCAGACTACCTAACAGATCAAAACGAAAATTTCTGTTCCGACACTGACAATGTTGAGTGTTTATGGAAAAAGTTCAAGGCAATCGTAAAATGCGTTTTAGACAGGTACGTGCCGAGTATAACTGTGAGGGACGGGAAAAACCCACCGTGGTACAACAACAAAGTTAGGAAACTACTGCGAAAGCAAAGAGAGCTTACTCCAAGTTTAAACGCAGCCAAAACCTCTCAGACAAACAGAAGCTAAACGATGTCAAAGTTAGCGTAAGGAGGGCTATGCGTGAAGCGTTCAGTGAATTCGAAAGTAAAATTCTATGTACCGATTTGACAGAAAATCCGAGGAAGTTCTGGTCTTACGTTAAATCAGTAAGTGGATCGAAACAGCATATCCAGACACTCCGGGATGATGATGGCATTGAAACAGAGGATGACACGCGTAAAGCTGAAATACTAAACACCTTTTTCCAAAGCTGTTTCACAGAGGAAGACCGCACTGCAGTTCCTTCTCTAAATCCTCGCACAAACGAAAAAATGGCTGACATCGAAATAAATGTCCAAGGAATAGTAAAGCAACTGGAATCACTCAACAGAGGAATGTCCACTGGACCTGACGGGATACCAATTCGATTCTACACAGAGTACGCGAAAGAACTTGCCCCCCTTCTAACAGCCGTGTACAGCAAGTCTCTAGAGGAACGGAAGGTTACAAATGATTGGAAAAGAGCACAGGTAGTCCCAGTCTTCAAGAAGGGTCGTCGAGCAGATGAGCAAAACTATAGACCTATATCTCTAACGTCGGTCTGTTGTAGAATTTTAGAACATGTTTTTTGCTCGAGTATCATGTCGTTTTTGGAAACCCAGAATCTACTATGTAGGAATCAACATGGATTCCGGAAACAGCGATCGTCTGAGACCCAACTCGCTTTATTTGTTCATGAGACTCAGAAAATATTAGATACAGACTCCCAGGTAGATGATATTTTTCTTGACTTCCAGAAGGCGTTCGATACAGTTCCGCACTGTCACCTGATAAACAAAGTAAGAGCCTACGGAATATCAGACCAGCTGTGTGGCTGGATTGAAGAGTTTTTAGCAAACAGAACACAGCATGTTGTTATCAATGGAGAGACGTCTACAGACGTTATAGTAACCTCTGGCGTGCCACAGGGGAGTGTTATGGGACCATTGCTTTTCACAATATACACTCCTGGAAATTGAAATAAGAACACCGTGAATTCATTGTCCCAGGAAGGGGAAACTTTATTGACACATTCCTGGGGACAGATACATCACATGATCACACTGACGGAACCACAGGCACATAGACACAGGCAACAGAGCATGCACAATGTCGGCACTAGTACAGTGTATATCCACCTTTCGCAGCAATGCAGGCTGCTATTCTCCCATGGAGACGATCGTAGAGATGCTGGATGTAGTCCTGTGGAACGGCTTGCCATGCCATTTCCACCTGGCGCCTCAGTTGGACCAGCGTTCGTGCTGGACGTGCAGACCACGTGAGACGACGCTTCATCCAGTCCCAAACATGCTCAATGGGGGACAGATCCGGAGATCTTGCTGACCAGGGTAGTTGACTTACACCTTCTAGAGCACGTTGGGTGGCACGGGATACATGCGGACGTGCATTGTCCTGTTGGAACAGCAAGTTCCCTTGCCGGTCTAGGAATGGTAGAACGATGGGTTCGATGACGGTTTGGATGTACCGTGCACTATTCAGTGTCCCCTCGACGATCACCAGTGGTGTACGGCCAGTGTAGGAGATCGCTCCCCACACCATGATGCCGGGTGTCGGCCCTGTGTGCCTCGGTCGTATGCAGTCCTGATTGTGGCGCTCACCTGCACGGCGCCAAACACGCATACGACCATCATTGGCACCAAGGCAGAAGCGACTCTCATCGCTGAAGACGACACGTCTCCATTCGTCCCTCCATTCACGCCTGTCGCGACACCACTGGAGGCGGGCTGCACGATGTTGGGGCGTGAGCGGAAGACGGCCTAACGGTGTGCGGGACCGTAGCCCAGCTTCATGGAGACGGTTGCGAATGGTCCTCGCCGATACCCCAGGAGCAACAGTGTCCCTAATTTGCTGGGAAGTGGCGGTGCGGTCCCCTACGGCACTGCGTAGGATCCTACGGTCTTGGCGTGCATCCGTGCGTCGCTGCGGTCCGGTCCCAGGTCGACGGGCACGTGCACCTTCCGCCGACCACTGGCGACAACATCGATGTACTGTGGAGACCTCACGCCCCACGTGTTCAGCAATTCGGCGGTACGTCCACCCGGCCTCCCGCATGCCCACTATACGCCCTCGCTCAAAGTCCGTCAACTGCACATACGGTTCACGTCGACGCTGTCGCGGCATGCTACCAGTGTTAAAGACTGCGATGGAGCTCCGTATGCCACGGCAAACTGGCTGACACTGACGGCGGCGGTGCACAAATGCTGCGCAGCTAGCGCCATTCGACGGCCAACACCGCGGTTCCTGGTGTGTCCGTTGTGCCGTGCGTGTGGTCATTGCTTGTACAGCCCTCTCGCAGTGTCCGGAGCAAGTATGGTGGGTCTGACACACCGGTGTCAATGTGTTCTTTTTTCCATTTCCAGGAGTGTATATAAATGACCTAGTAGATAGTGTCGGAAGTTCCATGCGGCTTTTCGCGGATGATGCTGTAGTATACAGAGAAGTTGCAGCATTAGAAAATTGTAGCGAAATGCAGGAAGATCTGCAGCGGATAAGCACTTGGTGCAGGGAGTGGCAACTGACCCTTAACATAGACAAATGGAATGTATTGCGAATACATAGAAAGAAGGATCCTTTACTGTATGATTATATGCTAGCGGAACAAACACTGGTAGCAGTTACTTCTGTAAAATATCTGGGAGTATGCGTGCGGAACGATTTGAAGTGGAATGATCATATAAAATTAATTGTTGGTAAGGCGGGTACCAGGTTGAGATTCATTGGGAGAGTCCTTAGAAAATGTAGTCCATGAACAGAGGAGGTGGCTTACAAAACACTCGTTCGACCTATACTTGAGTATTGCTCATCAGTGTGGGATCCGTACCAGATCAGGTTGACGGAGGAGATAGAGAAGATCCAAAGAAGAGCGGCGCGTTTCGTCACAGGATTATTTGGTAACCGTGATAGCGTTACGGAGATGTTTAACAAACTCAAGTGGCAGACTCTGCTAGAGAGGCGCTCTGCATCGCGGTGTAGCTTGCTCGCCAGGTTTCGAGAGGGTGCGTTTCTGATATATTGCTTCCCCCTACTTATACCTCCCGAGGAGATCACGAATGTAAAATTAGAGAGATTAGAGCGCGCACGGAGGCTTTCAGACAGTTGTTCTTCCCGCGAACCATACGCGACTGGAACAGAAAAGGGAGGTAATGACAGTGGCACGTAAAGTGCCCTCCGCCACACACCGTTGGGTGGCTTGCGGAGTATAAATGTAGATGTAGATGTAGATTAAAAAGATCGAGATATGGGTCCTACGTTTTCCCTAAGCATCCCACAATCCCAGACACGCGCTTGGGATTTATGACGGAAGGAAGGACGTTCGCTGAATAACCTCCCATTCCAAGCGCACCTCCATCAGCAATGTTCCATGCCGTCGCTCATTCCTATCTATAAAACAGAAGAACGGGCCGACAGAACCCCTGAAAACACGCACATGGGAAGGGAGTATAGTGCCAAGCTAACGTCGACCGGTGGCTATACACTGTTCGAGTATTTGGAGATCAGTACATCCATGCAACATTATGCTACCCTCCAGCATAAAACCTGGACCACCAAAATGATCACGTTCGGCAATGTTTCAAGGTGCATTACGTATTCTGAACTCTCACCATATGACAGTATGTCCAGAATCAGTCCTGCATCTGCTCTCATAAAAGGGGAGCACGCGACCCGGCTTGTCCAGTCCCTACGCTCTTGGTACCACTGTAAACAGTGCGGCCGATGTGAGTACCGATAGTCGGGCAAAGAGACCACCTGTATGCAATGGAGAGTGTTATAGCGCGCCTTGCGGCCCTATTACTCGTAAAACCGGTTGTAACTGCACGTGCTGTTTGACACGGTTCCCTTGTTGCCTGATACACAATGTAACAGTCATGTGCTGCTGTAGTTGACCGTCGTCGTCCAACTTCTCTTCTTCGGGCAGCAGTGCAGTTGTTCGGAACGCTTCCCATGCTCGGGAACAATGCTGTGAGCGATACCTAACTACTGTGCTACAGTCGTCACACTTCGTCCTTCGCCCAGCTTCTACACGATTCTTTCCCCTGTAAAGTCATACAGTTGTTGTTTCCGGGGCATGTTGTAATGTAGAACAACGCCGCAGTCCCCGTAACTGCTCGCTTATGAACACAAACTGTCTTTTACCGTTCCTTCAACCGTCTCGTTTTACGAGGCCACCTCTATATGCCGCTGCAGTCACGCTGATGTCTTGCCATTTGATGTACAGCTTTCTGAGCGCTTGTGAGACCTCTGGCAACATGCTTTAGCACTTTCATTTTCAACTTCTCAATATGCAGGGTATTTCAAAAGGAATATATGTATTTCACATGCATATACTTATTCAACTGTATGATACACAGCTAAGAATCTTGGGACACATACACTCCTGGAAATGGAAAAAAGAACACATTGACACCGGCGTGTCAGACCCACCATACTTGCTCCGGACACTGCGAGAGGGCTGTACAAGCAATGATCACACGCACGGCACAGCGGGCACACCAGGAACCGCGGTGTTGGCCGTCGAATGGCGCTAGCTGCGCAGCATTTGTGCACCGCCGCCGTCAGTGTCAGCCAGTTTGCCGTGACATACGGAGCTCCATCGCAGTCTTTAACACTGGTAGCATGCCGCGACAGCGTGGACGTGAACCGTATGTGCAGTTGACGGACTTTGAGCGAGGGCGTATAGTGGGCATGCGGGAGGCCGGGTGGACGTACCGCCGAATTGCTCAACACGTGGGGCGTGAGGTCTCCACAGTACATCGATCTTGTCGCCAGTGGTCGGCGGAAGGTGAACGTGCCCGTCGACCTGGGACCGGACCGCAGCGACGCACGGATGCACGCCAAGACCGTAGCATCCTACGCAGTGCCGTAGGGGACCGCACCGCCACTTCCCAGCAAATTAGGGACACTGTTGCTCCTGGGGTATGGGCGAGGACCATTCGCAACCGTCTCCATGAAGCTGGGCTACGGTCCCGCACACCGTTAGGCCGTCTTCCGCTCACGCCCCAACATCGAGCAGCCCGCCTCCAGTGGTGTCGCGACAGGCGTGAATGGAGGGACGAATGGAGACGTGTCGTCTTCAGCGATGAGAGTCGCTTCTGCCTTGGTGCCAATGATGGTCGTATGCGTGTTTGGCGCCGTGCAGGTGAGCGCCACAATCAGGACTGCATACGACCGAGGCACACAGGGCCAACACCCGGCATCATGGTGTGGGGAGCGATCTCCTACACTGGCCGTACACCACTGGTGATCGTCGAGGGGACACTGAATAGTGCACGGTACATCCAAACCGTCATCGAACCCATCGTTCTACCATTCCTAGACCGGCAAGGGAACTTGCTGTTCCAACAGGACAATGCACGTCCGCATGTATCCCGTGCCACCCAACGTGCTGTAGAAGGTGTAAGTCAACTACCCTGGCCAGCAAGATCTCCGGATCTGTCCCCCATTGAGCATGTTTGGGACTGGATGAAGCGTCGTCTCACGCGGTCTGCACGTCCAGCACGAACGCTGGTCCAACTGAGGCGCCAGGTGGAAATGGCATGGCAAGCCGTTCCACAGGACTACATCCAGCACCTCTACGATCGTCTCCATGGGAGAATAGCAGCCTGCATTGCTGCGAAAGGTGGATATACACTGTACTAGTGCCGACATTGTGCATGCTCTGTTGCCTGTGTCTATGTGCCTGTGGTTCTGTCAGTGTGATCATGTGATGTATCTGACCCCAGGAATGTGTCAATAAAGTTTCCCCTTCCTGGGACAATGAATTCACGGTGTTCTTATTTCAATTTCCAGGAGTGTATTTACGTAGATTAGCGGTGGTCAGTATGTCCTCCATCAGCGACAGTAACAATACCACATTGACAGTCGAATTCCTCCCATACTCGGTTAAGTATGTCTATCGTCACTGATGTTATGGTAGTACAGGTCCGGTTCTTGAACTCTTCTATGCTCTGTTGTAGGAAGAAGTCAGAGGGTGTCAAATCCGGTGACCGTGGAGATCAGCAGAAAAGTGCTAAGTCGCCGGCTGTTTGATGCCCAGTCCGACGGCTCGGTAGAATTTTATTGAGATATTTAAGTCCTTGTCGATTCCAATGAGGTCTAGCTGAAAAACGCAGTTGTCCTCGCTCAGCCTCGGATATAGATAATTTTGTAGCGTAGCAAAATACGCTGACTGTTAACCGTGTTTCCAAAAAAGAGTAATGGGCCGTAAACAGATGAGTAGGATATAGTACAAAACACATTGACTTTAGGTGAATTTCTTACATTTTCATTGTGTGCATGTGGGTTCTGTGGCCTTTTAATGTCGAACATTGCGTTTGTTTAGTTTCCCACTAAAATGGAAAGTCGCTTCATCAGTGAACCCGATGCCTTGCGCAAAACGTTATCACTGTCAATAACATTCCAAAGCTCCTCAAAAAATGCTACATGATTGCTTTTGTCGTCAAGATGTAGAGCCTTGCAACAGATGTAATTGTACGGCTTCATAGCCAAC
Source organism: Schistocerca cancellata (assembly GCF_023864275.1). Lineage (NCBI taxonomy): Eukaryota > Metazoa > Arthropoda > Insecta > Orthoptera > Acrididae > Schistocerca > Schistocerca cancellata. Next base: position 210,483,337 of record NC_064634.1, read on the forward strand.
CGACGTCTCAATTGTAACTCCCGACTGGCACGACGAGTTGATTTTGTAGGACTGCGCTGGAAAGTGGTTTGAATTCGTGCAACATTTTCGTCGGAAACATGAGGACGGCCGGGACTCTTTCCTTCACGTCCTCTGTCTACAGACACTGGTTACCATCTGCGCATGTGCCATCCATTCGGAGGATCAGTTTTGAACCATCATTTGAAAAGTCTTTGCATTGTAATCACGGAATTAGACGTCACGAACTCAAGAACACAGTACGATTTCTGATGGGGAGTAGGCATTTTACATGTGACGGTAAACCAAGTAAACACACTACAATCGACATCTAGCGGCAATGACTATAGATTATATAATATTTTCGTTCCTCCAATAACCGAGCCGTGACGCAGCGATCGATAGTTTTGACAATATAATACTTCGTAATACATACATTCTTTTTTAAACAAGCTGTTCATCTGTCTCGCCCTTAAGCTTTGTAGAGCAGTGTACGTCATACTCCATACCATTGTTTGCTGTTGGAATGCTGTTCGACCAAGTAATTGCCATAAATGAAAATTATTGATGGGTCATTGTCTTCCCCTTTATTTCGGCGGGCAAGGTGGACGGGAAAGGAGTTCCGCCTTGCGTTTTTGGAAGCCGATATGAAATATCTTCGCCTTACTACAGCTTTTGACATATGTTATTGCCTTGTCAGCTGTGAAGTGTACAAATGCTCTCTGTTGCTACCATCCCATTTTTTCTAAGGTACGTGACTTCGATAGTGGTCTCACGTAATGAGGAGGTTCTATTTTAAAAGCGCGCAGCAGAAAATTAAGATCACGTTTTGATATTTCCCTTCATACGTCTCAAATGTTAATTGGCGGGTATGTCTAATAAATCTCTGAACTATGCAATATGTAGCGGTAACCCCGGAAAAAATCGGAACGGCTGGTGTTACGTGGCTGTAATTAGTCCTTGCCACGTACTGCGTACGATCCCATTCCACTGCGAAATAATTAATGGCTCTCGGATTTGAAAAGAGTACATTCTTTCTTAGTTGTTTGTTTGTGGGAGGACTTCGGTTAATGGATACTCCTATCAAGTCCAGAAAAAGAGGACGGTCGAAATGACATAATTTAGCTTTGATGGCAGTAGCAGAGCGTAATGAATGAAGTTTTATTTACAACCACACTTTTCATCTAGGATAGATGATACTAATCGTCAACTTCATATTTTTTGTCTCACGAAAGCAAACATAAATTACAACAGACCCTATCAAATAATGTATATTATTGTACCATCAGGGTCGACCTTCATCAACTTCATGAACAGTTATTGATCACTAATATTCATCCTACAAGGTATCTAGAAGAGCTTATCATTTATTGCAAATACTACAAATTTGTACGCAAGAAAAATTCCAAGTATTTTGTGAAGATGGACTCTATAAGAACTCCACGTGGCCTTGAGACCTGAGCTCCTCGTGGCGTACACATCGTGACGTCATCGTCAACCTCGGATATTTCGACAGGAGCACAACCGGCCGTTTTCGAAGCAAAACTACAGCAAGTAGGCACTGCGCAGGGGAACATGAAAACTCGGTTTTCAGAGATACTCCAGAAACACTCATACGTCATACGAATATCAATCCGTCCAAAATCAAAGATGATCGACGTCTGAAGTTATCGATTATGAAATTAATTATCAACTGGCCAGGCAGCACTAAGTCTGTCCTTCTGTTTTCTGACAGAGGAGAAAGCTGGATTCCAACACCATCTCCATGTATAAGATTATTAGCTAATTGTGTTCCAACAGCAGTAAGTCTGTCCTCTGTTTTTTGACTGGGGAGAGAGCTGGATTCCAACGCCATCTCTATTTATAAGATTACTTGCTAATTTCATTTCAACAGCTTCTTTAATAACTGTATCTCAATGGCTGGAAGTGTATGCCAGAATTTCCGTTTTGTTATATTCCATAGAATAACCAGTGCCAAGACAATGTTCTGCAATGACAGACTTGCTCGGCTGTTGTAAGCGTGTGTGATGCTTATGCTCCGCAGCTCGTGGTCGCGCGGTAGCGTTCTCGCTTCCCGCGCCCGGGTTCCCGGGTTCGATTCCCGGCGGGGTCAGGGATTTTCTCTGCCTCGTGATGACTGGGTGTTGTGAGATGTCCTTAGGTTAGTTAGGTTTAAGTAGTTCTAAGTTCTAGGGAACTGATGACCATAGATGTTAAGTCCCATAGTGCTCAGAGCCATTTGAACCATTTGATGCTTATGCTCAGTACACCAGTCCTCCAGTCCTGATAATCTGGACAATATATGACATGTCACAGTTGCAAGGAATACGGAGACACCCAGTCTGAGCAAACCAAGATCAACGTCCGAAGAACCTAAAAGGACTCTGACCTTAAATGGCGGTAGAAAAGCACGCTTCACATCATATTTCAGTAAAATATAACCAGTCCTATTCGAAATGATCCCTGCATAAGTCAAAAAGGCCTTGGGTCCTATCACTGTGTACAGTTGGTCCATAGCGTAATGCATGTCTAATCTCTTTCACTATAACCATTCGGAAGAAAGGTGACTTCGAGATGGGCTAACTCTGCTGATAGTCTCTCAGGTCCGAGATGCCATTTAGCCGCGTGTTGACAACTATCAAGTTAGAGATACAAGACAGCCTGAGTAGGCTTCCTATAAAGGGCATGTACCAACACGTCAAGGAAGAGAAGACAGATATCCTTTTCCATCGCCATCATGAAAGAAATATTCACTGAGTTGAATTCAACTGTTCTGAAATGTTTAAATTCTCACTGCGTTTGAGCCAAACAACAAAAGTATCAAAGGTCCCGAGTTAAGAGTCTCGGCCTGGCATACAGTTTTAATCTGCCAGGAAGTTTCATATCAGCGTACACTCCACTGCAGAGTGAAAATCTCATTCTGGAGATAAAGTATCGTCTACATATCTGACAAAAAAAGGAGACGCAGCTTTAAAAACCGCAGAATACGAGGTACGTTCCTCGAATTCCTCCATAAACGAATTGGCAAACATAGCTGACTACAGGCTTTCCATAACAACTGCATCTGTCTACTCGCGGAACACGTTATGGAATAAAAAGTAATTGGAGGTCAGAAAATGTCGAAATAGTTTCGTTAATTCAGCTCCAAAGCTAATGTCAATCAACCGTAACGAAACAGATAGAGGAACACGAATGAAGAGAGAGACCACATCAACACTTAATAGAGTACCAGACTCATTCAAACACATTTCCTCCGATCGACATTGAAACTTCCCCTTAGAACAATTTATACACGACTGTGCTTAAACTGACATACAATATTATTTAGCGCAACGCAATCTGACTTTCAAAAATCCCTACAAGAGAATGGCCCTGACTAACATTAATCTATACCTTTCACAAATCACTTACCTCACAAAAATCTTCGTTACTCGAACTACTGCAATACGGCGAGCGCCACTATTGCCAGCTAAATAAAAGATTCAAACTACAGAAGGCACTAACTACTGATAGGGATAGTTAGCAAATGAAAGATTCTAATAGAGAACAAACACTGTAATTACCTTAATATCATCAAAAGTCATAATATATGTAATTTCAAAACTCCGCCATTTCCTTCCACACATCCACCACTGCTGGCGGCTCACCTCTAACTGCGCAACGCTACGCGCTGTTCACATCCAGCTGCCGCTGCCCAACACTACAATAGCAGACAACAATGCAAACTAGCCACAGACTGCACACAGCACAGCCAGTGATTTTCGTACAGAGCGCTACGTGGCATTACCAATCAATAAGAAAACATAAACAGCCTACTTACAACACAAAAAAACCGCCGAGTTCGTGATGTGGTGCTCAACAGACTATCAAGGTGTTTTGTTACACGATAGCTCGGAGCACCAACGTTACTCACAATCGGACAAAGAGGATCTTTGCTAAAATGTTAGTTGTCATAATGCTACATCAACTGTTTCGAAATATTAACATACAAATTCCTTATGACAGAACCAAATAGACTCGACATATTGCCATTTTAAATAAAACACCGATATTTTTAATGACTTACATTATCAACTAAATAATTGTACAGCGTCTGGTAGATTACAGTAATACGTTCCTCTCCAAACTCTAACAGACAGAACGGAGGAATAATAAAAATGGGTTCAAATGGCTCTGAGCACTATGCGACTTAACTTCTAAGGTCATCAGTCGCCTAGAACTTAGAACTAATTAGACCTAACTAACCTAAGGACATCACACACATCCATGCCCGAGGCAGGATTCGAACCTGCAACCGAAACGGTCGCTCGGCTCCAGACTGTAGCGCCTAGAACCGCACGGCCCCTCCGGCCGGCAGAGGAATAATAATTGCTGAAGTTTTTGTCTTTTGTTTTGGAAACAAAAATTATCTGAGATACACTCCTGGAAATTGAAATAAGAACACCGTGAATTCATTGTCCCAGGAAGGGGAAACTTTATTGACACATTCCTGGGGTCAGATACATCACATGATCACACTGACAGAACCACAGGCACATAGACACAGGCAACAGAGCATGCACAATGTCGGCACTAGTACAGTGTATATCCACCTTTCGCAGCAATGCAGGCTGCTATTCTCCCATGGAGACGATCGTAGAGATGCTGGATGTAGTCCTGTGGAACGGCTTGCCATGCCATTTCCACCTGGCGCCTCAGTTGGACCAGCGTTCGTGCTGGACGTGCAGACCGCGTGAGACGACGCTTCATCCAGTCCCAAACATGCTCAATGGGGGACAGATCCGGAGATCTTGCTGGCCAGGGTAGTTGACTTACACCTACAGCACGTTGGGTGGCACGGGATACATGCGGACGTGCATTGTCCTGTTGGAACAGCAAGTTCCCTTGCCGGTCTAGGAATGGTAGAACGATGGGTTCGATGACGGTTTGGATGTACCGTGCACTATTCAGTGTCCCCTCGACGATCACCAGTGGTGTACGGCCAGTGTAGGAGATCGCTCCCCACACCATGATGCCGGGTGTTGGCCCTGTGTGCCTCGGTCGTATGCAGTCCTGATTATGGCGCTCACCTGCACGGCGCCAAACACGCATACGACCATCATTGGCACCAAGGCAGAAGCGACTCTCATCGCTGAAGACGACACGTCTCCATTCGTCCCTCCATTCACGCCTGTCGCGACACCACTGGAGGCGGGCTGCACGATGTTGGGCGTGAGCGGAAGACGGCCTAACGGTGTGCGGGACCGTAGCCCAGCTTCATGGAGACGGTTGCGAATGGTCCTCGCCGATACCCCAGGAGCAACAGTGTCCCTAATTTGCTGGGAAGTGGCGGTGCGGTCCCCTACGGCACTGCGTAGGATCCTACGGTCTTGGCGTGCATCCGTGCGTCGCTGCGGTCCGGTCCCATGTCGACGGGCACGTGCACCTTCCGCCGACCACTGGCGACAACATCGATGTACTGTGGAGACCTCACGCCCCACGTGTTGAGCAATTCGGCGGTACGTCCACCCGGCCTCCCGCATGCCCACTATACGCCCTCGCTCAAAGTCCGTCAACTGCACATACGGTTCACGTCCACGCTGTCGCGGCATGCTACCAGGGTTAAAGACTGCGATGGAGCTCCGTATGCCACGGCAAACTGGCTGACACTGACGGCGGCGGTGCACAAATGCTGCGCAGCTAGCGCCATTCGACGGCCAACACCGCGGTTCCTGGTGTGTCCGCTGTGCCGTGCGTGTGATCATTGCTTGTACAGCCCTCTCGCAGTGTCCGGAGCAAGTATGGTGGGTCTGACACACTGGTGTCAATGTGTTCTTTTTTCTATTTCCAGGAGTGTACTATCTCTTACACCTATCAATGTATATAAATTAATTCTTTGCTGCTACTCGGCATATTTGTTCCATACAGAATTAAAAAAAAATTATCTATTATACTGCCTCATAAATAGTGAGGCTGAGTGTCTAACTACAGTCTAATTATTTACTTCTAAGGTTAGTTTACAATATTCATCAGTAAAACACATGTATCAGTTCTCTTTTACAATTTTACACAATAATTAAATTTAAATTTATTTTAGTTTCAGTGAGAGCAGAATACGTCACAGCTGATGCCACGCAACTTTAGTATTACAGCAGTCTCTGATATGCACAGTAGCCGGCCGGTGTGGCCGTGCGGTTAAAGGCGCTTCAGTCTGGAACTGCGTGACCGCTACGGTCGCAGGTTCGAATACTGCCTCGGGCATGGATGTGTGTGATGTCCTTAGGTTAGTTAGGTTTAATTAGTTCTAAGTTCTAGGCGACTGATGACCTCAGAAGTTAAGTCACATAGTGCTCAGAGCCATTTTTGATATGCACAGTAGCTCGCTGTATCCCTGCCTTTCCTCAGTATTGTGTGGAACGGTTTAATACTTTGTCACACGTGGTTAAGTATTTGGCTTGTTACATGAACATCATCAATAGAAGAGGAAATCATACATTTTAACATAGAAATAACAAGGTAAATATATAACAGCTGGTACAATAAATACAATTCGTTTTTTTCACACACAAAGTCAATGTTGAAGAATGACATTTTCACTCTGCAGCGGAGTGTGTGCTGACATGAAGCTTCCTGGCAGATTAAAATTGTGTGCCGGACCGAGACTCGAACTCGGTACAGTTCCGTTTCAGCCGCGCTAGCGAGTGACCGCTGTTAACTGTTGCGCTGCACTTCCGTGTTTACATCGCTGTACTTGTGCTTCGCCGAGTGCTGCCCATCCATTAATCTCCGTGTTCGTTCCTATTCTTTGTGATCTGATCGCTCCTTCTGGTATTGCTGCTGTTAATTGGAATTTCGGTTGTTTAACCGAAATTGCGTCGCTGGATTAACCATGGCTACAAACCTCAAGAAGAATTCTCTGGTATTTGCTTTTGACAAGGAATAACCTCCTGTTCAGCCGACATCCCTGGAAATAGATGACTGGATTACACAGGTAATTGGTCTCAAATCTGAAACGGTCCATATTTGGCAACAGGTTCAGGAAAAATTCTGTGTTTTTGTCAAGTTAATCAGTGCTGCAACTGTTGATAAAGTGTTACGAAAGTGGGGCTATGAAGTAGATTTTGTGCATAGAAATGGTTATAAAAGTAAGATTTCCATCTATAGAGCGGATATTCGTTACAAAACCGTTCGTGTCTTGAGTCTTCCCATTGAAACTGAAAATGATAAGATTAAGGAAGCACTTTGAAACTACGGGGACGTTAAATCAATTGAAAAATGAAAGATGGTCGCCTCGCTTTAAACTGCAGTGTTTCAACGGGGTTCGCTGTATCGAGATGGACGTCAAGACAAATATTCCGTCTCACGTAACTGTTTGTGGGTATAAAGCACAAATTGTTTATACAGGTCAGGAAGCTACATGTCATATACGTAACGAAACCGGCCACTTCAGACAGGAATGTCCACGGCGAACTGTTGTTCTTAAAAGTAAGTTGATACAGCGTCAGAAGCTTACCTTAAATGATCTGTTACCAAAGAACAGCCCGGATCAACTGGTCGAGGATGTTAACGCAGCGGGCCAAGCTAATGTCTCCCTTCATGATAACAGTCAATTTCCCCCGTTAATAACAAAAGGAAATCCTGTTACCATTACTCGTGAAACTGAAATGCAACCGGAAAACGACCTCTGGAGACAACTGATAGTTGTTTGCAAGCAAAAACAGTGCGATGAGGAGGCAGAGGAACCGGAAGGCAAAATGCGAATGGAAACTGATGAATAGAAAGATAATACACATACGGTACGAGAAAATGAAGGGGGTGTAATCAGCATTAATTTGCAAGAAAGAACAGGTGCAGTAGCCGATTGCAAAGATCAGCAGCTATCTGTTAATAAACAAATTCAAGGAGAGATTGCAAAACTGCAGTATCCATTTGTTTCCCTCGATCAGGAAGTAAGTGAAATTAATAAAGAACGAGGAAGTGGTTGCCAAACTGAAATCATGGTCAACACCTCAAGGCAGGCGCCGGCAACCGAGATTGCGAAAGCGTCTGCTGCTGCTCCAGATAAGCCGCGAAGTAAAATACCGACGCAACCAAATGAGAATGTAGCTCGTAACCCAGGGAAGGGAAAATCCGGTAGGGGGGACCCAAGCCCAAAGAATTTTTGGTCCGAAACGGTCCTACACGAATTACTGGAGGAAAAATCAGAAAGTTCACCTGGAAATCAGTCTGCTTACGGTACAAGAGAAAACATCAGAAGTAGAAAAAAAAGGGACAGTAATTAATAAACTGATTGAAGTGTTATTCCATGTTCAGCCTTCCGAGAAAACTGTTACAGCTTAACTGAATCCTGAACCACAGGAAACTAAATTAGCTCATCAAAACAACTACATAGTGACAGCAAAATGACGCAATCTTATTATGTCACCACTATAAACATAAATAAAATTATGACCGGTTTGAAATTATCGGCCCTTAAGGAATTCTTGTATGAATCCGCGACTGATATTGCCCTGTTACAAGAAGTTCTACTTTCGGATTTACTAGTTCCCGGTTTTGTCAGTTACATAAGTGTGTCTCCCGAAATAAGTGTTGGAACAGCTGTTCTGGTGAGAGAAGGGATTACAGTAAGCGAGGTGGAACGTCTGGAATCAGGAAGGGGAATAGGAGTAAATACCTATGATGTGACTATCATCAACTTGTACGCCCCTTCAGGAAGTTCTCACCGAGCTGACAGGGCACGTTTCTTCAAAGATGACCCGATATACTTGTTAAGGAAAACTCAAAGACAGTTATTACTTGGAGGTGATTTTAATTGTGTTTTAAAGATCAGTTACCTAAGTTTAATTTCTCGAGTGAACTAAAACGACTAGTTACTGGTTTAGAATTAAAGAATATATGGGAAATCAAATACCCTCCATTTTTGAGTTCACTTATGTCACGGCAACATCACGTAGCAGGTTGATAGATTAAATATTTCTAAAAATCGTGAAACTTCCGTGACAAAAGTCGAAACCATTCCTACGTACTTTTCTGACCATTCAAGTGTCTTAGCTTGCATAAATCTAACAAGACAACCAGTTCGCCGATTCAAGAATGCGTGGAATTTGAACATTTCCTTGTTAGTAAATCATGATTTAGAAGACCTGATTAAAGAAACATGGACAATATGCCTGCGTGCTCGTAGTAGATATGTCACTATTATTGACTGGTGGGTTAAAATGAAAAAGCCAAAGTTGAGGAAGGTTCGTATTCAATACAGTTCCTAGAGCGCAAGAGAAATGAAACGCACTTAGAATATTACTATTCCGTTTTGAGAGATCTATATGATCAAGTCTCAGCAGGTTCTTCACTTTGGATAGCAAACATCAAAAAAGTCAAAGCCAAGTTACTTAATATCAAGAGAAGGCAAATTCGATGTCAGAAGATGAAACTACTTCCCTATATCATTTAGTGAAGCATGCGAAAAACGGGAGGACTTTTATTGATGAAATTCGAACAAAAGACGCAGGCCATCATGGACGAGATTTATCAGTATTATTGCGAGCTATATTCTGTACATCGAATTAGTGATGCTTCCTTGGAAGAATTACTTGAAATCCTCGTCTCAAAGCTGACAGAAGATGGCAACGAAAATTTTCTAGAGGTTGTCAGTGAAGAAGACCTGTGTGAGACTCTGTGCTTCTCACCACCAAAAAATTCCCCAGGACCAGATGATCTGCCAGCAGAGTTTTACATCCGTTACTGGCCAATAGTAGGCGCGAAAATCACGGACATTGTAAATGAGATTATTCAGGGTAAAGTGATTCCGGCTGAGTTTAAGGAGAGTAAAACTGTTCTGGTGCCAAAAAATAATGGAAACAAAGATTTAAATAATTTTCGTCCAATTTTACTGCTGAATTCTGAATATAAATTAATAGCTAGAATAGTAAACAAGAGAATTTCATGTCTTACAGATAAAATTATTAGTCAACATCAGAACTGTGCGCAAGGCAGAACCATTTTTCAGATTCTAACAGAAATTAGGGATATCATTGCAATAAGTTCCGTGACAAACATGAAATGTGCTTTATTGTTTTTAGATTTTTATAAAGCGTTTGATATAGTAAATCATGAATATCTTCTGCAGACATTGAAGAAAATAGGTTTCAACGATAGGGTCATACAGTTGCTTAAGAACATAGCAACTGGAATAAATGCTAAAATAGCGGTGAATTGTCAGCAATCCAGGCCCATGCAAATACAACGAGGTGCTCCTCAAGGAAGGTCGTCTGTCCATGTCGCTCTTCGCCATATCGCTGGAACCTTTCCTCCGACATGTCCATGCTAAATTAAAAGGCTTAATATTATCAGGAAATAAAACAGTTATAAGAGCCTATGCTGACGATATAGGGTCATTATAAGGAATAATGACGAGGTTACCACGCTAGCAACAGTAATTGATACGTACTGTAGAGCATCTGGAGCCAATGCAAACGAAAAAAAGTAAGATGTTAAATCTCAGAAGTTTTGATAATATCAACGTCGAGTGGGCAAAATTAGTCCGACGACATAAAACACTTGGGATCACCCTTACACCAAGCCCCATGAAAATGACGGCTTTAAATTGAAAATCTGCAGCAGATAAAGTGCAAGGAGCCATTACAGAGAATTTAATGTATGAACCAAGTTCAAAGAACGCAGTGTATCAACTCATGCATCCTTGCTAAAGCTCATTATACTGCCCAGCTGTTTTCAATACCGAGAATGATATCGAGGCGAATAATGTCCAAAATCACCAACTGTTTGTGGAGAGGTGAAGTGTTCAGAGTACCTGCTAAAGTAGCCACTTTAGTTCCTAAAAATGGTGGACTAGGATTAACTGATATAACGGATAAAGCCTCTGCACTTTTTATCAAAAGGCATGTTAATTTAATAACAGACTCGTGAGAAAGCATAACCAGCCAACTTTTTGAGATCATTAAACCATGGAGCCAGCTTCCTCCGATTGACGTGCAGAATATCAACCGTCGTTTACAGCATGTGAGGATTTTCTATGTAAGTGTCGAACTCAGGCAGTCACGACACTTAACATCAAGAGCCATAATGCGGGAATGGAAGAAAAGCGAAGGAAGGAACAAAATAGAACGACAGTTTGCAAACATTGAGTGAACTGAGATTTGGAAAAACATTAGTTCTAATGTGCTCACGTCTAATTTAAAACGTCATGGTAAAAGATAGTTAACAATATAGTTAGCACCAATGAAAGACTGCACGCAATCGGACTCTGTGAAATAAATTTATGTCAACAATGCCATTTAGTTGACACAATAATTCATAGATATACTTGCAGTGGTCACCTGAATAATTGGAAGTGGATATGGGAGCTAATAGCTCTGATTACAAGAACATCTCCTGAGTATCGCTGTCATTGATACACAGGCCTGAAGCACGCTATTTCCCGGAAGCAAAAAATAACGCTGTGTACTGGTTGCTGGGAAATTTTGTTAATTACGTCCTTAACAAATTAGGATCCGATAGCCTCACAGAGTTCAAGGTACACATGCTGTGTGAATTCCACAATATTAGAAGGTATTCGAATCACAAGAAAAAGTTCGGTAACATGTTAAAAATTGTATTTGAAAGAATGGGCATTGGTTAATATAAAAAAGAAGACAGTGTTTACAGTCATGTATTATGGTTATGTTAAGGATATTATTTAAAATTTTTCTGTATTTTTTGGTGTGTGCTTTTTCTACTTCAGAGAGTAGTTTTTTGAAATTTATAAGCTAATGTCCAGAACTTATGTGATGGTCAGATTGTGTGTCTCATAGTGTCAAAACACAAAACATTGAAGATGCGTTATTAGCTTATATTAAACATCTGGAAATTAACAGTTTTTATGTAAATGTCCTTATCTATTGGTTAAAACCATAAGATTCTATCTGATATAATGTAATATTCAATGGCTGGCACATTGCTCTGTTCATTTTCGCACTTTGATGTGTAAGTCAGTTTTGCAATGAAAGACTTAATATATAGGTCTGATCACTTCAGATACTTAACATTCAATTATTGTCCAGAGAGCGTAGTTGGAAGGCTAGCCAACTATATAATATCTCCTCTTCGGCATTATCAAGTATTTCAGAAATTGTCTAATATGATTATTAAATTGATTTATATTTAAAATTATCACACCAACTTGATGATATCCTTCATAAAGAGCTATTTATGCTTCTGCAAAGATGGGAGTACATGTCATTCAAAGTGCAGATTTTATTTCTTCATGTTGAAGTTTGAATGTCTTTAAAAAACTTTTCTTGATGTTTAACTTAATTGTTTCTGGTAATTTAGTCAGTAATACAGTATTCAGTTGTCTTTCTTTAGTATCAGCATTATTGAAACGATCAAACTCTTTTTGTTCAAATCACTTCATGTATATCACGTGTACATGGTTAGTACATGAACTTAGTATGTATTTGGAATGTGTAACAATGTTTTTTTTAATAAATGTTTTTATAAAAAAAGTTGGTAAAACACTTGCCCGCGAAAGGCAAAGGTCCCGAATTCGAGTCTCGGTCCGGCACACAGTTTTAATCTGTGGGGAAGTTTCAAAGTCAATGTTGTTTATATTTACTTTCTATATACTGACGTCATCAATTTCATGATTTCTAATTTCTTTTGCAGGTTATCCATCATACGCAGTGTTTGCTAAGTGCCCAGATACACTTAAAATCGTTCTAAGGTCAGTGTTTCTGTAATTAACTGTTTATTCGTCGTCATTGGTAAGAGAGTCTTTTATTATAATCATGTCCATTCCATGCTTTACATACAATGTTTTTTTTACGATGGTCCTTCTTTTTTTTCAGAATGACACATGCACACAACGATATCCATCTCTAAGGCTTCGTGGTGGCGTTCCATTTAGCATAACCTAGTCGTTCTTTGCGGAACCGTGTTGAAGAGTGGCAGAATTTCTGCGTCGACCACTTTTTTGGATGGTTTACTTGGCTAGTAGGTTGTCGTCGTGCTTACGAGAACATTTCGCCCTCCAACTTCCATACTACTTCTCACACCCTTAGTATTCACTCATTTATATTTGTTTTTACTACGTGCCATAGCATCCAACATATTTTCAAGTTCGCTGCGTTGAACCTCATTGTTTGAATTTATCACAGTTTATGGTACCTTAGAACATGCTTGTCATCATTTATACGATTTAGTTCGTTGTTTTAAAGGTTTTTCTGTCTAACTACTCTTATTATTCTAAACATTCTACTACACATTTGTTTGTGCAGAAATTCTATGTTTCCTAATATGTCACCACATGATTTCTGTTTTTTTTAATTTTATTTTTTTTAATTACTACTGAAACCTAAAAGAGAATATTAGACCCATCACAAGCCGCGCAACAACACATGGGATCAGGCGAATATCTATGTAAGAATTAAAATTGCTCTAAATCAAGCCACAAGATACAGCTGTTGATGTGTTTGGGGACCGTAATCTACTTTCCAATGTGGTGTGAAGATTTCATTCATCTACATCATTTGTCTACTTCCTTCGATATTTTCTTTTATGTGCTCGAAATATGTAGTTTCATTCTGTGGTTTGAAACGTAGTTCGTTTCTAGGAATGATTTCTCTTTGTGTGAGATTCTTATGTCTCAGTATTCTGTCATTATTAGTATTTAGAAAATTTCAGAGTGGTGGGCATAACCTTCATCATGCAGCACAATAAATCAAATAAATCATTTATCATACAGTGATCATTTAAATCATGATAAAGTTTTCTTCTTTAGCATCTCTTCTTTCCTCTTAGCTTCCGACCTGAAATAAAATATCTTAGACGATTGTGTATTTTTGTAAACTGTAGACATGGCGTTGTGCTTTACATTCGTGGTTTGTCATTCACTTACCTCCTTGTCTCTTTGTTTATGCTTTTATATGTAACTTACGTAAATCTCTATGATGGTATAACCCAACTATTTTTTTTATCTATGATTTTGTAACAAATACAACGCAGCATGTGGAAGTGAGGAGTAATGTATGGACCTTCATAAAGATGCGGCTATTTAGCGTTACGTCTCTTCAATGGACAAGATTTTGGGTGGGTACGCAAAAGTACTTGCATGTTTATTTTAAATTCCTGAGGTCGTTCTATAGTTTTGTCAAATGCGCGTTTTGTGATTCTAGCGCTATTTGCTAGGGTAATTAATACATCTCGTATCTTGTTGTCATAGGATTCCGGTTTTCCAGGAATTTTCGGACGGGGATCACACCATTCGATACTTTCCTTTACATCTAACGTAAATTCTGTAGGTGTATAATTAGAGTCATATACTGGCAAATTGTTGTAAATGTCATCGAAAAGAGACAAATAGTTCACCGAATTGGAATAATTGCCTGATATGTACGTTCGCATTAAAAGGGTTTAGTTCCTTGAATACCCTTTCACACGGATTAGATTGAGAGCTAAATTTTGAGATACGGATAATTTTGATGTCATTCTCTTTCAAAATCTTCCTCCACTTATAACCTGTGTAATATGATGCCTTCTCCGAAAGGATGGTGACAGCTTTGCCAACGCTAGGTATATAATCTCCACTTACCTGTTTAATGATTGTGTTGGCTTCGCGAATTTTATGGCATATAGTTTCTCATATCTTGAGTAAAGGTCAATCACAGCCAGGACAACTTGGCACCACCTCTACTTCTTGGATACCGTCCACTTCCCACGCCCGGGTTCCCGGGTTCGATTCCCGGCGGGGTCAGGGATTTTCCCTGCCTCGTGATGACTGGGTGTTGTGTGATGTCCTTAGGTTAGTTAGGTTTAAGTAGTTCTAAGTTCTAGGGGACTGATGACCATAGATGTTAAGTCCCATAGTGCTCAGAGCCATTTGAACCATTTTGATACCGTCCACTTATGTCTGTCGCTACAATTTATTTAGGTTTACAAGGAATAATCGGATGCAAATCTACTTTACAACGTAGAATCTCAAGCTTTGCCTTTTGACAAATAGTGCATGTTTTTATAAGTTTGTGAATTTACTTTCGCATGTTTGTGAAATAACAGCATGTGTTTAATTTACTTTATTCCACCTAGTGTCAACCTTCTGCAGCGTTGACGTATCCCTAGAAAGGTCTACATAATTTTGATGGTATTCGCCTTGCATCAACATGTTGCGACAATCGCTCATATGTTCCCAATCATCTACGTCATGAGATAGTCTCTGAAGGAGATGTGACAACGCGTCTGCAATTATCTTTTCTTTTTCTTTAATGTATACTATTTAGAACGAGTAATTCGGCAAGGTCATTGCCCATTGAGATAATCGTGGAGGTACGAGTCTGCATCTTATTGAAAAGGTTAACGCCTGGTGATCAGTGTATACTTTCAAATACCTTCCAAAAGTATAATAGTTAAATTTATTAAAAACCCATATAATTGAGAAGGTTTCCAACTCAGTGGTTTAATAAGTACATTCGGACTCACTTAGAGTTCGACTAGCAAAATCAATAATTTGTACCTCTTCGTTCTTCCCAGTTCCTATTACCTGATAAAAACGTAATCGCAAGCATGATGCATGATTCATCTCTTGCAATACAGAAATCTTCATTAATATCAGGATGACTCAAAATATTTGAGTTTACCAATGCTTCCTTTAGTCTGTTAAAATCTCCTGTATATTGTTCCAGCCAAACTCAAACAAGTGTTTACTGTTGAGTAACTGATTTGGGACGAAGCGTCTAATAAAAAATGAGGCTAAACCCAGGAGAGATTACAACTGGAAAATTGTTAATTGTATCCAGTTTACTACGATCTAGTCTAATGCTTTCACAACTGATTATATGTCCCAACTGTGGAGCCAAGGACGTCACCAAACGTACAACGTTACCTTTCCCAGTAATTCTTGGCCTAAAACTGTGTCTTGAACTTACATTGAGCCCGAATGGTAGTCCGCAAAATTGGTAACTGAGGTTACCAAAAATAAACGCGGTATACTTCCTTGACTCTGTGCTTAACGTTACTTGCCCAAAACGAATTTTGTATATCCACAGTTCATAAGTACCTTACCCCTAAATTGCAATTGTTCTTCGAGATTTTCTGATTTTCTGCAAACTAGCACGCTGATTTGGTTGATCGCATGCACATCCAGAACTAGGCGAATATCTCCGTTTGGTTTAGTTACAGTTAATAATGGATTGCAATATGAAGATATTGATGGTTCTATAACATTCCACTTAAGCACGTGCTTGATTTTTTCACGCATTGCAGGCTGCTTGGACAGAGGAATCCTACGTGTTATAACAAAACATTTCGTGAGTTTTAATTTCCGTGTTATATACATGCGTATTGATCACACCTGGTTTCTTTGTAAATAGGTAGGTGTAGTTTAGGAATAGTTCGTGTAGTGGTTCTCGTTGTTGTTTGTTAATAGCTGTAATTCCATTTACTTTATCGTTAATTAGAGTTTGTAGGTCTTCGAAGCGATTATCAAATACAGGTTCATTGCTAGTAGTGTCATCTTATTCACATAATAACTGGATGTTGTATCCCGAACAGTGATCATTGTAGTTCAGTGTCTAATGTCGGTCTGAGTGCTGTTGTGCTTCATAAAACATTTACCTCGTGAGAATTCAATTATACTGTCTTTCTCTCTTAATAAATCTACTTCAATCAGGCAATTTATGATAACGTTTTCTACAATAAGCAACGGCCATTCTATGGTATCATTTCCTACTTTCATAGTCACGAATATTTGTTTACTTGCCTTATTTGATTTGTATCCAGCCGCAGTCAAGATTTGGCATTTTCGAACCGGAAATTCAGGTATCGATCCTAATTCAACCATTTGTTTAAAAAAATCTGTAGATATGGGTCTAATCGACGCTCCCGTACCAGTCATAATACTCGTCGGTATACCGCCTACAATACCTTTAGTCGTTGCTAGAACGATCTCTTTTACTGGTGATCGCAACTCAGTATGATCCTCAAGTAGCTCGTCTGTTAAACTTGCATATTGATAATAGCTTAATATAAGTATGTGTGGCCTATTCGCATCCCTAATTATACTTGTGTTTGTGTACTGTTTTTCATTCGGTGCGTCATGTCTACTACTGTATCATCGTCCCCCATGCATTCCTCAGTCACCACCTGGGGGTGAGTTGTGACCGCATTTAGTTTGTCGAATGTGTGGTTGTTGGAGTGACTTCACTCGCCACCTCCACAGAACCCATTCCTTGTTGACCTTAGCGAGGCCATATAACCTACGAGAACAGCACAATAAGAATTGAGACACGTGATAGTCTCCTGCGAGACAGAACTTTTCTTCGGGAAGCTGTTAGTCCTCCTGTCAGTGCTTTTTGTGAGATGCACTGAATCAAACACTGCATCTTTTGAACATAATGATGCTTGCCCAAAACAACGGCAGCATTGACAAGGTCGTCCATTGACTGTCGTGAGGCGGATCAACTTTAAGTGTACATAAAGCAGCCCTCCCAGCGGCTGTAATATTACTCTTGGGTGGACGTACCCAGTCAACACGCGACATGCCTCCGTCCTAGCCTCCTGTGCCACATCAGGAGGGAATTTAAGATCAGCTTGCTCTACAACACCAATAGACTAAACCACTGGCAAATACGACGATGTGTAATGAATTTCATACACTGAACATTTTAGACTGATCTGAAGATGGCTCGGTAAGGAGCCGATACCGGTGATCAGACAAGAAAATTTGCTATTTTGACGTAGGATTTTGATTAGCACATGTTCTTAAACGTTCCCTTGGGGCGGACTCCAAAGTCACTTTTAGGTCTGAAGACTTCTCTCTATTGAGAATGACATGCTGTGTCTTGTATGTTAGAAACTCTTCAATCCAATCACACAGTTGGTCTGATGTTCCATATGCTCGTATTTTGTACGTTAGGCAGCAGTGAGGAACTGTATCGAGTTGCCTTCCGGAAGTCAAGGAACACGGCACATATCTGGGCGGCTGTATTCCTGCTTTCTGGCTATCGTGGACGAACAGAGCAAGTCGGATTCTCTCACGCTCTGATGATCGTTGTTTTCGGAACCCATGTTGATTCCCGCAGAGGAGGTTTTCTTCTCCAGAAATGACAATACGCGTGATTCCAAATTTCTACAACTGGCCGACGTCAGAGATATAGCTTTAAACTATGTTCGACGACCCTTCTTGAAAACGTGAATGACCTGTGCTTTCTGACAAGTGTTAAGAATACCTTGCTCCTCCAAAAATCTACAGTACACCACTGCTAGAGCCGGCCGCTGTGACAGAGTGGTTCTAGGCACTTCAGTCTGGAACTACGGTCACAGGTTAGAATCCTGCATCGGGCATGGATGTGTGTGATGTCCTTAGGTTAGTTAGGTTCAAGTAGTTCTAAGTTGTAGGGGACTGACGACCTCAGGTGTTAAGTCCCATAGATAGTGCTCAGAGTCATTTGAACCATCTGAATCACTGCTAGAATAGAGGAAAGCTTTTCACACAATGTAGAACGTCGGGACACTGAAGCAATACTGACTGTACGATTTATCTACGAGGATATGTTGAAGAAAGGAAAACCAACGTTTGTGGCATTTGTAGATTTAGAGAACACTTTTCTCAGTGTTGGCTGCAATACACTCTCTGAAATTCTGAAGGAATCAGGAACTAAATATATAGAGAGAAACATTATGTACAACTTGTGCAGAAACCAGACCAGTTATAAGAGTCGAGGAGCGTGAACGGGAAGCAGTGACCGAGAGAGAGTTGTAGCTTATCCGCGTGTCCTTCAGTCTGTACATGGGCAAACAGTAAAGGAGAAATTATGCGAAGAAATTGATCAAAGAATAAATAAAAACTGTGAGACTTGTCGGTGACATTGTGTTTCTCAGAGAGTTATAAGGACTTGCTGGAGGAGTTGAATGTAATGGATAATGACTCAGAAGCTCAACACAAATGAAACTAGAGTAATGAAGTGTAGTATAATGTACTCAAGCAAAGTAGAAGAAATGAGATCAGGAAATAATACGCTAAAATTAGCGGTTTTGCTACGCTATTTCGACAGGAAAAAACTGACGATGCTGAAGGGGGGGGGGAGGGGGGAGTATATAATACACGCTGTCTGTAATACCTAAAGCATTTCTAAAGAAATGAGTTTGTTGACATCCAGTAAAACTATAAGAGTTCGGAAGTTCTTTCTGAAGGTATTTATCTAGGACATAGCCTTATACAGAACAGAAACGTGGATGATAAGTATTTCAGTCAAGAAGAGTATAAAAGTTTGTGAAACGTCGTGCCACAGAGGGATGCTGATGATAAGAAGGGAAGATCCAGGGATAATGGGACGGTTCGCAATTTAACCGATTAATCGAGGAATTTACATTTACAACTACCTGATAAAATTTTTTCATATAATCTTCGTTAAATTGTCAATGTAAAGTCATTCCACATATCTACAAGACACTATGCGAAAGTAAAATTAACGCTGTCGCATTGCAAGTTGAAGTGCTGAAGCAGTCCTGGCTCCTCTATGGGGAGTATGTATTTATATGTAGACTTAAATCTTACCCCGTGTGACACGCAACTCATTCTAGCCAGTATGACAGGCTGTCCCGTATACCAGTTGAGCTACGCCATGATACATGGGCTGGGAGGCCTGAACCGCCATTGTGCGTAACCGTACTGTAGGCGTGGCACAGACAGCACGTGCCATCGCCGTCATATGACACTGATTTCTTACCACTGACACGCATGTCACAGTATTCGTTATTATACGTATTATTGTTGTGACTCGTCTCGAAGATCTCTTAACAAATCGAATTAAATAAATTTTCCGCACAAACAAAATGAAAATAAAACATATTTGAACATGATGAATTGGTGAAAGGAGAGAAAATATGTAATAACCAGTGAAAAGCCTATATACAGGGTGTTACAAGAAGGTACAGCCAAACTTTCAGGAAACATTCCTCACACTCAAAGAAAGAAAATATGTTAAGTGGACACGTGTCCGGAAACCCTTACTTTCCATGTTAGAGTTCATTTTATTACTTCTCTTCAAATCACATTAATCATGGAATGGAAACACACAGCAACAGAACGTACCAGCGTGACTTCAAACACTTTGTTACAGGAAATGTTTAAAATGTCCTCCGTTAGCGAGGAGCATGGAATCCCTGATGCGCTGCTGCAGCCCTGGAGAATGGCGTATTGTATCACAGCTGTCCACAATACGAGCACTAAGAGTCTCTACATTTGGTACCGGGGTTGCGTAGACAAGAGTTTTGAAATGCCCCCATAAATGAAAGTCAAGAGGGTTGAGATCAGGAGAGCGTGGAGGCCATGGAATTGGTCCGCGTCTACCAATCCACCGGTCACTCAATCTGTTGTTGAGAAGCGCACGAACACTTTGACTGAAATGTGCAGGAGCTCCATCGTGCATGAACCACATGTTGTGTCGTACTTGTAAAGGCATATGTTCTAGCAGCACAGGTAGAGTATCCCGTATGAAATCAAGATAACGTGCTCCATTGAGCGTAGGTGGAAGAACAATGGGCCCAATCAAGACATCACCAACAATGCCTGCCCAAACGTTCACAGAAAATCTGTGTTGATGACGTGATTGCACAATTGCGTGCGGATTCTCGTCAGCCCACACATGTTGATTGTGAAAATTTACAATTTCATCACGTTGGAATGAAGCCTCATCCGTAAAGAGAACATTTGCACCGAAATGAGGACTGAGACATTATTGGATGAACCATTCGCAGAAGCGTACCCGTAGAGGCCAATCAGCTGCTGATAGTGCCTGCACACGCTGTACATGGTACGGAAACAACTGGTTCTCCCGTAGCACTCTCCATACAATGACGTGGTCAACGTTACCTTGTACAGCAGCAACTTCTCTGACGCTGACATTAGGGTTATCGTCAACTGCACGAAGAATTGCCTCGTCCATTGCAGGTGTCCTCGTCGTTCTAGGCCTTCCCCAGTCGCGAGTCATAGGCCGGAATGTTCCGTGCTCCCTAAGACGCCGATCAATTGCTTCGAACGTCTTCCTGTCGGGACACCTTCGTTCTGGAAATCTGTCTCGATACAAACGTACCGCGCCACTGCTATTGCCCCGTGCTAATCCATACATCAAATGGGCATCTGCCAACTCCGCATTTGTAAACATTGCAGTGACTGCAAAACCACGTTCGTGATGAACACTAACCTGTTGATGCTACGTACTGATGTGCTTGATGCTAGTACTGTAGAGCAATGAGTCGCATATCAACACAAGCACCGAAGTCAACATTACCTTCCTTCAATTGGGCCAACTGGCGGTGAATCGAGGAAGTACAGTATATACTGACGAAACTAAAATGAGCTCTAACAAGGAAATCAAGCGTTTCTTCACACACGTCCACATAACATCTTTTCTTTATTTGTGTGCGAGGAATGTTTCCTAAAAGTTTGGCCGTACCTTTTTGTAACACCTTGTATATTATTACATTGTCGAAGAGAGCGTGTACTGGATGTAAGCTTGGTCGTGTGGGAGTGGTGGGTGGAGTGGTGGGGGGGAGGGGGGGGGGAGTAGCTCACCTGCACTGTTCCATCACATTAACGTAACCTGCTGCCAAAAGTTTGGATAACCACCTTTTGGAGAGTCTGGAACATACCGACTCTTATGGAGCCATTCCGACTCCAGTCCCCCAGCCAGCTGCGCTAGATTTTTCAGGTGAGGATCGATGGCGCGACTTACTGGATCGAGGTGGTTCTACCGATTCCTGATTGGTTTTAAATCCGGGGTGTTTGGTGGCCAGGGAAGTACGGTAAAAACTCTTCCTCCTGCTCTACTGCTCTAAGAACCACTCGCGCACAGTGCGGGCTGCGTGAGACATTGCTTTATACTGCTGGTAGATTCCCAAAATGAAACTGCATGCAGAGGTGGAAATGGTCCGCAAGGATAGATACATACGAGATCACCCATGAAATGCCAGGAAAACATTCCCCAGACCATAACGTTCCTTCTCTGGCCTGAACTTTTTCGATGATCCCACGGTCCTCTATTCGGTGGAGCATAAAACGTTATTCGTCTGCAAACACCACCTGTAGACACTCAGTGGGCGTTCACTTGCGGTAATGGCGTGCTATTTCCAGCCTTCGTCGCCGATGAACAGCAGTCATCATGGATGCATGGACCTTGTGCCTGCTGCAGAGGCCCATACGCAGTTCTGTGAACATACTTAGGGGAGACACTGTTAGTAGCCCCTTGATTCATATTGGCTGTCAGTTGCCCAACAGTTGCAGATCTTCGCTACTGTCGCTCAGGCCTGTCATATACGGCCCTTGCTGCACCGCTGTCGCCGTTGCCGAGGTTTGGAAGAGCACTGTTTTGCCATGCACATGTATTTTAACCATGCTGGAACGCGAACAGTTTACAAAATGCTTGCACCGTTGGGCCGAAAGCCCTTTTGGACGTCAGATAAATCTTTCCATTTCCGCATTATGACAATGCATTGTCTCCCGCGTCACCCTCTCCTCTCACACCCCCCCCCCCCTCCCTCCATGACAAGCTTTATACACCCTCCACTGCTAGTGCTGTCAGCTGAAACCTGCAGTTGTAATTACATGTTGATGTCGAACATGGCGGTCACATTAACGTGATCGGACCGTGAGATTATCGTGACGAATGAGAAAATGGTTTTCAGATTACAGGCAGGGTATAAATGCTATAAGTTACATTTCGTGTCCTGACTTTCAGACTGAAATGAAATTAGTTTGTCAGTGTACTGGGTGAGCCAGGATACGAGATCGGTCTGAGAAGGTAGTTTTAGGATGTGGGTAGGGGACATAAATTCTCTACCACGCCCCACTGAGAAATATTTTTTTGTCAACAGTCGTCTGATTGTTTTGATGCAGCACGCAGCGGTTTGTTTTCCTGTACCAATCTCTTCATATGAGAATAGAAATTGCATCCAACGTTCTCAATTATTTGTAGGGCGTCTTCCAATCTGTGTCTTCTCCTACCTTCTACAACCCACCTTCCTCCTCCCAGTAGCGTGGCAGTGATTCCTTCAAGTATCTGCACATGACCTGACTTCCTATTCCTTCTTCTTGTCCATATTTTCCAAGTGTTACTAGCCTCGTCAATTCTACGGAGAAGCTTCTCATTTCTTATCGTAGCAACTAATTTTAAATTTCCTCCTTTGGAATCCAATCGCAAACTCCTAGATCCTATTTTCTCTGCTTTTCCATAGTCTATGATTCACTTGTGCATAATGTTGGTACTGTATACGTCTAGTTTTCAGCCCATGTGAAAGTGCGAGAACCTTATGTAAGTGTTTGCGCATCATTTACTGAGGCAGAACGTGCATACTAGCCCGGAATTCGGCTAGTCGCACTAGAAAAGCCCTCTAAACATCGTATCCAAGCTGGCCGACAAACCAGTCCTCTTCGCAAATTTGCCGGCCGGAGTCGATCAGGGCTGGCGCGCATCCCGAATCCCAGAAGCGCCTTGCTGTCACGCGTTATTGTCTTGGCTGGATTGTAAAGTCAACATTCATTTTGTACATAAGATTAGAATTAATTTGAAGGCCACAATTATGCGAATTTCTACAATTATTTGATAAACAGTATCCCGTGCACTATATTTATTTGTTTTAATGCAAATAGTATAATTTTTATATGTGTATGTTTTTCGGGTTAATGCACCCGAGTTTGTTACCACGTCTAATTGCAAGGATGTGAGACCATACCCTAGAAAGGTAACACAGGCAGAGCTGCTAGCAGGCTTACACATTCGTCCCTCACTCCACACTGAGGTAGAGGATAGACTACATTTCCTCGATTTCCATTGCCTGCCATACATCCGAGCGAGTTCACATAGTTGTTAACACACTGGACTCGCATTCTGGAGGACTACAATTCAGCTCTACCTCCGGCCGCTCTGTTTTAGGTTTCCGTGATTTCCTTAAGTCTCTCCAGGCAAACGTGGGGGTGTTTCCTGTGAAAGGGCACTGCTAACTTCCTTTCCCATTCTTGAATCAGTACGAGCCTGTGCTCGATGTTGTTAAACCATGATCTCCCTTTCTTTTATTTCTTTGAGGGTAAACATGGTATGGATAAAGTAGTAAACAGTATTTCTTGTAGTCGTTTGTCGTTCATCATCTTTCGCTCTTTCTTTCCTCTGTTTTCCTAGTTTCGCAGTATTACCTTTTCTACTTCCATCCAACATCGGTGTTTAAATTCGACCACAGTTCCAACTAGAAGAGTCTAATTACAGGTCATTACGTCATTATATTTCTAGACTGAGTAAATAACGTCAGTTGTGCGTTGCTGAACATGATTTGTTTTATCTCGCAATGACCGTTCCAAAAATGTAAAATGTTGGTTATAAATTGATTAAAAAATTTGACAGGAATTCGAGTTAATCTTTGACCACAGCTATTCCTTTTCTTCGTCCTCCAGTCTTTTTGTAAGTTGGTCTTGTCATTACGCTTTTTGTATGTTATCGATGTGCACGTCAGAGAGAGAACAGTTACGTTATTGTTAAAGAATCTAACTCTCTTTGGCTCTGTCGTGGCACAGTCTTTGCCTACACGTTGTGTGGTACCTTCTTAGCTGAAGTGGGATAGATGATGGACGTATCTGTAGTGCTGCGTTGACTTGCGAATGTATCTGTTAGAAGAAGAAATATTTATTGTAAAGGATAGCAAGGATGAATATGATGTAAGCGAAAGGAATATAAATTTTGAATAATGTTAATATATTTTTGAAGAGAAGTTTGAGGTAAGACTCCACCACTAGACATCTAATTTGTTGAAATGATTGTTGGCAGCTAGTTAACTTGGTTTACTTGGTCAGAGCTGAGAGAGAGACCACTCCACTTTCCTGAGTCGTGCATTAACGTATATACTGATTAAGCTGTTTGATTTTCATAGAAATTCTCTGTTAACATTGTACCCTCTTTAAATAATCATTGACTTTGCTAAGCGTAGTATTGTTCAGACCTTTGTTATATGTGAAAATCATGCGATGTTTTACTCTAACTTTTTGAATGTATACTTCATTCTAAAATGGGTGACTTGGAATATCATTTCATAGGAATAACAACTCTCCCCTCCCACTATTTATCATTCCTCATTACCACATGTGGTACGCAACAGTAGGAAATTTTACTTACAAGAGAACCTCCCCATCACATCCCCCTCAGATTTAGTTATAAGTTTGCACAGTGGATAGGCCTTGAAAAACTGGATCCAGATCAATCGAGAAAACAGGAAGAAGTTGTGTGGAACTATGAAAAAAATAAGCAAAATATACAAACTGAGTAGTCAATGGGAAACATATGCAACATCAAGGAGAATAAGAGCTCAAGAGCGCCGTGGTCCCGTGGCTAGCGTGAGCGGCTGTGGAACGAGAAGTCCTTGGTTCAAGTCGTCCATCGACTGAAAAGCTTAATTTTTTTATTTTCAGACAATTATTATCTGTCCGTCCGTCCGATGCAAGGTAACTGCGCCGTAGTATGGGGACGCCACACCTAAACAAACATGGAAACACACGACGTCAGTCGACTACAGCGCACGGAGGAGAGAGTATTCCTGCTAACGAGGCTCCCTGGCTGGCAGTTGGCTGTTCACTACTTTGGACGAGAGTGCATTAAATACGTGAGAGGTATTCCGTGGGCAATATGAATCCAGCAAATATAGCTCGGGCCATCAATAACAATCGCACGGTTTTGCGGTGCGGTCGCAAAACACAGGCGCTAAACTTATTACAGTGAACAGAGACGTCAGTAAACGAACGGACAGATAATAACTTTGCAAAAATAAAGAAAGTAAAAGTTTCACGCGAGGGAAGATTTGAACCAAGGACCTCTAGCTCTACAGCGGGTGACGCTGACCACGGGACCACGGCGATCTTACGCTCCGAGAGTTGATGTTGCTTATCTTTCACATGGACTACTAAGTTTGTATATTTTTCTTACTGTTTTCATAGTTCCACACAACTTCTTCTTGTTTTCTCGATTGATCTGTGTCCGGTTTTTCAAGGCCTATCCACTGTGCCAACTTTTAACTAAATCTGAGGGGGGTGCGATGGGGAGGTTCCCTTGTTAGAAATCTGGCTTAGCCACTGAATGCTTGCTATTTGCTGTTGTGATTTCGGGAAATCTGCAACAATGTTCTCAAGATGTGAGGTAAGATAACTGTTTTATTTCAGTTGCGTATTTAATATAAAGACAAGTTGCATTCAGATCAGTTACAGTTCAGTTCAAATTAGCTCCTGCTCAGTCAAAGATTAGAATACGAATTTAAGTTGGATAACAGTTTGGGGGAACATAGTTTTCGTAATACGTAGACTTTTATAGAGTGGGGGATAAAGTTGCGCTGAATTTTATACAGAAATAAATATGGTGGGGAGATGACAACTTTTTTGCGTCGGCGCAAAGTGTGTAACGTGCAAAAACACCCGTAGCCGCCAGAAAGATTCTATGTGCCCGCAAAGTAAATTGCACCTATAGAGGTTTCCAAATAACGCAGTAGGGGTACTCACTTGCGAATCGTTTCGCAAACTGCCCTCTCTCCGGTCACCGCAGGAACCAGGAGGGCCGAGAAGCATCTGAGCCGTCTCCTCGCCTCGGTATCCTGTTCTCTTCGCCGTTACGTCAGCTCCGCGGCCTCCGCGATGGCGCGTGGAGGGCAAAAGCCGGCAAATGCCAGAGACGGCGCTGCTGGCACTTACTAATTGCAGTCGCCAGGGCAGCCCCCGCGTATCGCCTCGTATTTCGTCCCTGGAACACGGGCCAGGCGCTCTTCGGCGCGGCACCGTGGCGAGCCACGAGCAGCGCGGCGCCGATGCAAAAACTCCGTACGGTCTTTTGCTTGCCTGCGAGGATTTTGTACGCTCGTCACTTACCTCAGTGAGTATGTCGAGGCCATCTGCGTTTGAAGGAGCAGTGCAAAAGTAGGGTTCTATTAAAAAGTCAGCTGTCGTGAGAGCAAACAAGTGTCGTGAGAGCAAATAGGTGGGAGCGAAACGGGATTCCTTATCCTGTTACAGATACGTAACGTCGCTAGAAATACTAAATATACTGCCGATGCAAAGGCAGTACTGCATCCTCGAGTTTCTGGTAAAATAAACTTTTGTCGGTATCAAATATCAAATCAAATCAGCTCGTAGGTGCGCTTGGAGGGATTTCAACCTTCTTATACACAGATCTCTAAATGAAAGCGAGTTGCTATCGGATTGCAGTCTATTGGAATTGATTTCTTACAAAATATATTTAGACTGACTTCATGCTTCAGCTCCTACTGACAAAAAAATTATTATTACTATTGCCAAATATTGCAATTTATTCATAATAATGCATCATGCTTTATTATTGAGCTTTTTATGAAGTAACCAATACCGTTCTTAATTCCTCCGCTATTTTATCATCATCATTATTAGCGCTACTTTTATCATTAATAAAAACGCTAATTATTTTTATTGTGATTTCTGTATAATATTTTTTACGTTTTGTTTCTGGTCGAATGTAAGAGAGAGCCTTAAGATCCTAATCTGGCCAGGCTAAATAAGCAATGAATAAATAAATAAATATAATGTGTTTCCAAGTCCCCGATTCAATTGTCACACCTTGATGATGGGCCATACAGTCGATTCTGTTCAGAACAGAATTCTAATGTCCTTCTACATCATATTCTACAACGTCCAACTTATCTCTGATCTGCAGTGAAAAACCCTTTTGCTTCGCAGGTCGTTTTGTCTTCCATGCTTGTACCAGGTGATTTTTAATATTTCTGAATCGTGGGACTTTGGGTAAGGTGTGGACGAGGCCTAATCAGTTACCGTTGGTTGCACAAAAACACATGCACTTTATTTTTACAAACCAAACCCTCAATAATCATTTTTAAAAGATTTTACTACACTGGCGGCTGAAATTGCAAGTTATTGTTGGCTGAAGGCCATAAGCAATGTTACACACAATCAACGGCTGAAGGCCTGATTAACAAGGTTCAAAATTATTCGACGGCTGAAGGCCAGAAGCAGTTTCAAAAATACACAACGGCTGAAGACCTGAATTACCAATAAGGTGGACAATTACAGGTTAAAATTACCAAAAACCCTTTTAACAATCTTAATAACTGTAACAGGTTATAGAGTCGCCTGAAGGCCTTATCAAGACAGAACTGAAACTATTTGTCGGCTGAAAGCTACAAGCAATGTTACAAACAGTTAACGGCTGAAGGTCAGCAGCAATTTCAAAATACGCAACAGCTGAAGGCCTGAATTACAACTGAGGAAGGCAGTTACACATTGACAAATAATAAGATATTGTTTTCTTAACAATCAAAACAGTAACAAGCTATAGTAACGGCTGAAGGCGTTATTAAGAAAAAATGCAAATTAATGGGCGGCTGAAGGCCACAAACAATGTTACACAAAATCAACGGCTGAAGGCCTGATTAAGAAGGTAGAAAAATTTCGTGGGCTGAAGGCCACAAGCAATTTCAGGATACACGTGGGCTGAAGGCCTCAATTACAATGAGGTGGACAATTACATCTTAAAAATACTGAAACCCTGTCTAATAATCTTAACAATTTGTAAAGCTACAGTGATGGCTGAAGGCCTCACTAGAACAGGATTGACAATTATTCGACAGCTGAAGGCCACAAGCAATGTTACAAACAATTAACCCCTGAAGGCCTGGTTAAGAAAGTATTTAAAATTATTGGGGACTGAAGGCCACAAGCACTTTTCAGAATACTCAACGGCTGAAGGCCTGAATTACAAGTAAGGAAGGTAGTTGCATGTTAAAGTGCTAAAACCTTTTTAAACACAATCTTAACCAACTGTAATAGGCTATAGTGACGGCTGCAGGCCTTATAAGAGAAAGCTTAAAATAATTTGTCGGCTGAAGGCCACAAGCAGTGTCACAAACAGTTAATGGCTGAAGGCCAGAAATACAAGTGGGGAAGGCAATAACATGTTAAAACATTAGGGTAAATTTTAAGCGTTATGACAACTTGTTCAAATAAGATGGACAGATCCACAGACAGTGCTCTCTGGATCGACCTGAGGAAGGTGACTACAGCTGTGTAAGCGGTGAGACAGGCGGCCGAGAGTTGTACTCACGTAACAGGATGGCAACTCAGATTAGGAGTAGCTTAAGCGCCGACCGACCGACTAACCAATCCACCTGACGTCCGATCACCGGTACAACGATGGAATATTTTTTAGGCAAGGGCGGAGAGACGGGCAGCACCACGTCTTCAGAAAGACACCCAAGGCCGAAGGAAACACCAGAACCAAGGTAGACCTCCCAAAAACATACGCACAGTACAATTCAAGAGGCTGTCGAACTACACACCGTGTCGGACAGCATCAACACGACGAGGAAAGGTACACTGCTGGCAAAGTACGCTAACCTCCAGGGCAGGTAACTGGGCCATTAATGGCCATCATCATCATCAGTTGTCTGCTATATTAGCAGGTCCTTTGCCTCTCCATTTTCTGCGATCCACTGCTCTCTTCTTAAGGCTGCTGTATTTTGTACCGTCCACCATGTCATCCAGTATCTGGAATCTCTTCATTCCTCGCTTCCTTTTCCCTTCTACATATCCTTCTAAAACTGTTTTTATCAGTCCTTCTTTCTTAATATATGCCCAATCCAATTTCTTTTTCTTCTCTTTATTACATCTAGTAACTGTCTTTTCTCTCCCACTCTTCTCAGTACCTCTTCATTTTTTACTCTGTCCATCCAACATTTTTTCCATCCTCCCCCATGTCCAGATCTCAAAAGCCTCTAGCCTTTCTCTGTCTTTCTTCCTCATAGTCCATGTTTCAGCGCCATATAGAAGAACACTCCATGGAAGACATTTTATGAATCTCTTCCGGCGTTCTCTGTCCAGACCGCTGCAGAAAATTCTCCTTTTCTTATAAAACGACTCTTTTGCCATTGCTATCCTTGTTTTAATTTCTGTAGCGCACTTCCAGTCTGTGTCTATCCTGCTTCCAAGCTACTTAAAATTTTGCACCTGTTCTAGTATTTCTCCATTCAGCATAATTTTTATTTCCTTATTTGCTCCTAGTGCCAATGCTTTAATTTATTTGTGTTAATTTCCATTCCATATTTTTTTCCGTTACTTTCAATGGTGTCCACCAAAACCTGTAATTCTTTTTTCCCCTGTGGCTAGAAGGACCATGTCGTCAGCAAACCTCAAACACCCCACTCTTCTCCCTCCTATTTCTACGCCTTTTTCATCTAATGAGCATCGGTCAATCATATTTTCCAAATAGAGGTTGAAAAGAGTAGGTGATAGACAGCATCCTTCTCTTACTCCTTTTCCTAGTCCGATCAAGTTTGTACTTTCCCCTCTAACTTTAACTGAAACTTTTTGATTAAGATATAATGAGTTTACAAGTCTTCTGGTTTTCCAGTCCACTCCCTTTTCCCTCATTATAGTCGCCAGCTTGTCCCAGACCACACTGTCAAATGCCTTTTCTAGATCGATGAAGACATATATAGGTCTCTTCCTTTTTCAATAAACCTTTCTCCCGAGCTTCGTAGGAGCCCTATTGCATCTCTGGTGCCCGTATTCCGTCTAAAGCGAAACTGCTCCTAGCCAAAATTCTGCTCCATTACTTTTTCCAGTCTTTTATTAATTATTCTTAACATCACTTTGGCTGTATTTGAAATGAGGCTGATTGTCCTGTGCTGGATGCATTTCTTGGTTCCTTGTTTTTTCGGTAATGGAATCATTACTGTTGTCAGATTGTCAGAAAGTACTCACGCCATTCACCACTGTCGTATATTTTATTACATAATCTCAATATTTCTCTTATTCCATCGTGGTTCCAGTATTTTAATATTTCTCCCAGTATCGTATTTCTACCTACCGCTTTGCCATTTTTCGTTGCAACTATGGCAGACTTTACTTCTTCCATTATGATGGTTGGTCGTTTCTCGTCATCACTTACACTGTTGTATGATTCAAGTTCCAGAGTTTCTGGTTTGCTATTTGTGTCATATAGTTCTTTTAGATATTCTTCCCATCTCTGGAGGACATCGTCACGATCTTTGTAAACTACATCTTCGTCTGTACTCAAAATTTCCGTAGTAGCACTTTCTGCTCTGTTTTGTTCCCATGTCATGGTCTATACTCTGTTGTATAGTAAGTCGTGTCTTCCCTTCCTGTCCAGTTCTTCAATTTCATCACATTCCTCTTTTATCCATTTTTTCCTAGTCTGCTCTGTTTCTCTTCGCAGTTCATTATTTAACCTCCGGTATATCTTTCTTGCATCTTCAGTGCTCTTGTTTTTCATAATTCTTCTCTCCTACATCTTGGAAATCATTTCTTGTGTGACCCATGATTTTTTTGACCTTTTCCTCTTTTACATATCCAATATTTTGCTGTCCTGCTGTAATGATTCCTTCTTTCAGCATATTCCAGTACTCGTTGGCATTATCAGGTGGTTCTTTGTCTCGTACTGTGTTTAGAAACTCCCGAGACAGAATTTCTGTAATTTGTTCTTTGTTGGATCTTATCTTTTCTAAATCCCACTTCTTCAACATGGTCGCCTTCTTCAGTTTTTTCATTCTTATTTCTATTTCTGCCATAAGTAAGTTGTGGTCACTATTAATATCTGCACCTGGTAATGTATGCACCTTCTTGACTCCATTGCTATCTCTTTCTTCCATCAGTATAAAATCGATTTGCTTTCTATATTTATCCCCTGGTGATTTCCAAGTGTAGAGCCTCCTCTTGTGGTTCTTGAACCATCTGTTTGCCACTATCAGCTGCCTTTCCCTGCAGAAGTCAATTAGCCATTCACCTCTACCATTTCTCTTTCCAAGACCATGACTGCCTATTATGTTTCCCTCTTTCCCTTTTCCCACAATAGCGTTCCAGTATCCCATTACTATTCTGCAGCATTTTTTACTTTCGTCCTTTATTCTCTCTATTACATTGTATGTTTCCTCTACAATTTGGTCATCATGTTCTGAAGTTGGCATATACACCAGGACAATCAGTAAATGTTTTTGTGCTCCTTTCAGCCTTACACCAATAACCCGGTCATTTGCATAGTCTACATATTCCACACATGTATCCAATTCCTCTGCCATAAACATTCCTACTCCATTCATTCTTTTACTTCTCCTCTTGAGTAGTACAACACATATTCATCAGACTGCTACTCTTCATGTCCATCCCATCTTACCTCAGCAACTCCTATGAGGTTCATATGATTCTTTTCCATCTCTCTTTTAAGGATTTCTAGTTTTTCTGCTTGTAGCAGAGTTCTAACACTCCAGGTACCAATTCTCATTCTGATTTTTTGCCTCCTTTCAAGTTGTCTCCCCCGGAGATCCGAAAGGGGGACTATTTTACCTCCGGACACTGATTTAACATGATAGGAAGCCATTTTTGTGCATAAAGTGGAGACTGCATTATGCGGTGGCATTCCGTTGCCTTCCGCAGTTCTGGAGGCCGCCCCTAACATGGGATACAGACGCCTTTTGCAGCCGCCTACTCCGGGTCAGACACTGCATGAGAAGTATAGATCGGAAAATGAAAGACCCCTAGCCCTCGAAACCTAATAGCGTCAGGGTCGGAAAAGAACAAGAGCTGGCCGAGGGTGGCCAGATAGGAAAGATAAAAGTGAGGAGCCTGGCATAAGTAAGTGGAAGCAATGCCACGACTCAGCTCGGGGCCCCATGGTGGCCAGCCACGTGATCACTAGGTGTCATGTGTGACATTATGGGCCACAAGGCAGAAAATGCCGCTGGCTGCACTTGACTAATAGGAATAATACTAAATCCAAAC
This sequence comes from Schistocerca cancellata, assembly GCF_023864275.1. Lineage (NCBI taxonomy): Eukaryota > Metazoa > Arthropoda > Insecta > Orthoptera > Acrididae > Schistocerca > Schistocerca cancellata. Next base: position 210,516,107 of record NC_064634.1, read on the forward strand.
TAACATCAACTAGTAGAAGGTGGCTAATAGCCTCCGCCAACCTGACCACATGTTGCGGTTGGTCTCACTGACCCTGTGAGCAGCAACATGCAAACAACAGCGAGATCTCAAACAGTGGACGTTTCAGTACTGGACACGGTTCACTCAACTTCAAACGTCCTGGGTTCGGTCGTCGGCTACAGCCCCTCAGTCTGACAGTGGCTGCACGCCACCAGCAGTCCCGGCCTGCCCACGTGCTGTGTACCACCTCACTGCTCCGTCCGAAGCCGAAATGCCTGACACACATAACGACCCAGAATACTAGCCGTGGCAGCAAAGGTAGTACCACAGTACTGGCTATCGATAACTCCTGCTGCTTCCACTTGCGGACAGACAATACTAGCAACTCAGTGGCACCATTAACAGAAGAAGGAATCGAGACGCCACTGCCGCTATTACACGACATCAAGTTATGAACGCGAGCCGCACGTGCCTCAGTTTCCTGTTATTCTAGATTTATATGTAACTACAACGAAGCTGCTAAGATATTTGCAATTCTGCAAAATCTAACAGATTTTTCAAATGGTGTACACCTTGTTGCCATGAATTAAAAATCAGTCTACCATGTGCTCGCAAACTAAAAATCAGTTAACAGTTCTTCTACACAGAAATCTCCTATATTTTGAGACCGTATCTAAATAGGAAATCTTTCTTCGATTAAGGCCTGATTTAACCACTGGGTGCAGAAGGACCTGAGATTGTTGCCTAATTTTTGTTAAAGTTTGACGAGTTTTCAGTTTTTCGTTGTTGTCCGTTCAAGTGCAAAATTCTGTAAATTTCAGAAGTAGACACCGAATGTGCTATGCTAGGAAGAGTTTAAATCCATTGTTATCTTGCAGAGGAAGTTTTCTTCTGCTCACAGGAAAGTAGCACCAGACACCACTAGGATAAAAGCACGTCATAGCACGTTTCTGGGAGCTGGCGGCTTTCCGTAGTGGCATGCAGGACGCCCGAGTGTTCTGAAGAACAACTTGAGAATGCCCACCGAGCGTTCTAACTAATACATGAAATGTACACTCCTGGAAATGGAAAAAAGAACACATTGACACCGGTGTGTCAGACCCACCATACTTGCTCCGGACACTGCGAGAGGGCTGTACAAGCAATGATCACACGCACGGCACAGCGGACACACCAGGAACCGCGGTGTTGGCCGTCGAATGGCGCTAGCTGCGCAGCATTTGTGCACCGCCGCCGTCAGTGTCAGCCAGTTTGCCGTGGCATACGGAGCTCCATCGCAGTCTTTAACACTGGTAGCATGCCGCGACAGCGTGGACGTGAACCGTATGTGCAGTTGACGGACTTTGAGCGAGGGCGTATAGTGGGCATGCGGGAGGCCGGGTGGACGTACCGCCGAATTGCTCAACACGTGGGGCGTGAGGTCTCCACAGTACATCGATGTTGTCGCCAGTGGTCGGCGGAAGGTGCACGTGCCCGTCGACCTGGGACCGGACCGCAGCGACGCACGGATGCACGCCAAGACCGTAGGATCCTACGCAGTGCCGTAGGGGACCGCACCGCCACGTCCCAGCAAATTAGGGACACTGTTGCTCCTGGGGTATCGGCGAGGACCATTCGCAACCGTCTCCATGAAGCTGGGCTACGGTCCCGCACACCGTTAGGTCGTCTTTCGCTCATGCCCCAACATCGTGCAGCCCGCCTCCAGTGGTGTCGCGACAGACGTGAATGGAGGGACGAATGGAGACGTGTCGTCTTCAGCGATGAGAGTCGCTTCTGCCTTGGTGCCAATGATGGCCGTATGCGTGTTTGGCGCCGTGCAGGTGAGCGCCACAATCAGGACTGCATACGACCGAGGCACACAGGGCCAACACCCGGCATCATGGTGTGGGGAGCGATCTCCTACACTGGCCGTACACCACTGGTGATGGTCGAGGGGACACTGAATAGTGCACGGTACATCCAAACCGTCATCGAACCCATGTTCTACCATTCCTAGACCGGCAAGGGAACTTGCTGCTCCAACAGGACAATGCACGTCCGCATGTATCCCGTGCCACCCAACGTGCTCTAGAAGGTGTAAGTCAACCACCCTGGCCAGCAAGATCTCCGGATCTGTCCCCCATTGAGCATGTTTGGGACTGGATGAAGCGTCGTCTCACGCGGTCTGCACGTCCAGCACGAACGCTGGTCCAACTGAGGCGCCAGGTGGAAATGGCATGGCAAGCCGTTCCACAGGACTACATCCAGCATCTCTACGATCGTCTCCATGGGAGAATAGCAGCCTGCATTGCTGCGAAAGGTGGATATACACTGTACTAGTGCCGACATTGTGCATGCTCTGTTGCCTGTGTCTATGTGCCTGTGGTTCTGTCAGTGTGATCATGTGATGTATCTGACCCCAGGAATGTGTCAATAAAGTTTCCCCTTCCTGGGACAATGAATTCACGGTGTTCTTATTTCAATTTCCAGGAGTGTATTTTTAGTATTCTGTCAAATTTCTGCTGTATTAGTTGTTTTGAAGATAGTTTCAGCTGCATACGTTATTTCTGGTTGTGTAACTGTTTTATAGTGTTTTAATTTTGCATCTATAGATAGGCTTTTTTTGTTGTATGTAGTTTTGGTAATGTAATTTGCATAGTTCAGTTTTTTTATTCTATTTTGCCATGATGGCTTCTCATTTAGATTGTATGTTATTATTTCGCCTAAATACTTAAATTTATCAACAATTTTGATTTCCTGTTCTCCTATTGTAATTTTGTTTGCAAGTGGTGGATCAGTTAGCATAATCTCCGTTTTTTCAAATGATATTCTAAGGCCTACTTTCTCTGCTATTTCTTGTAGTGATTACACTTGTTGCCTGGCTTCTTGAACGGTGTTGGCTAGGAGAGCAAGATCATCAGCGAATCGCAAGCAGTTTAAGCTAATATCATCTTTTGCACTTCCAATTCTTATCCTCTTTGGATTGTCCTTGTACCATTCTCTCATTATGTATTCCAGTGCACAGTTGAAAAGTAATGGTGACAGGCAGTCACCTTGTCTTAAGCCTGTTTTTATGAGGAATGGTTCCGAAATTTCTCCTCTAAACTTCACTTTTGATTTGGTGTTGGTTAGAGTGAGTTGTATTATTTTAATTAGTTTTGGATGGAGTCCTAGATTTCTTAAAATTTTTAATACTGAAGGTCTGTGGAGACAGTCATATGCCTTCTTAAAATCTACAAATGTTATTGCCAGAGGTTTGTTCCGTTTCTTGTAGTATGCCATGATCAATTTTAAACTAATTATCTGCTCTGCACAACTTCTCCATGGTCTGAAACCTCCCTGATATTCCCCTAACTCCTGTTCTAATTGCTCCTTGATTCTTTCATATAGGATCTTGGATAGAATTTTATATGTACAATCTAGGAGAGAGATTCCTCTGTAGTTATCTGGGTTGCTCTTATCACCCTTTTTGTGTAGTGGGTGGATGATAGCTGTGGTCCAATGTTCGGGAAATTGTTCTGTTACCCAAATTTTTGTTAGAGCCATGTGTAAGGAGGTCTTAACTGTGTCACTTGCATATTTCCACATTTCAACAAAAACCTGATCTTCTCCACATGCCTTATAATTTTTTTGTTCTTTAAGAATTTCTTCTACTTCTTGGAAAGTTGGAGGGTCTAGTTTGTTAGGTTTGGTTTTTATTGGGGTATTTATGTTGATTTGTAAGGGTTCTTTGGGTTCCTCGCAATTCAGAAGTTTGTAAAATGCTTTTGCCATGATTTCTGCATTTTCCTTGTTACTGTGTGTCATTCTTCCATCTTCATCTTTCAGTATTAGTGTAGGGGCCTCATATTGTTGTAGTTGTTTCCCAAAGATTTTGTAGTAGTTCCTGGAGTTGGTTTTATGATAATTACCTTCTATAGACTTTATAATATCTTTATGAAATCCTCTCTTGAGTCTTCTAATATTTTGAGTGAATTTTTTTCTTTCATTTTTTAGGTTGATGGCATTTTCTTCAGTTTTATGTGTTTGAAACTTAAACCATGCTTGGTGTGTATCTTCATGGAGTTTGTCACATTCTGATGTCCACCATGCATGTTTCCTTCGTGGGTTCAAGGGAGCTAGATTCTCTGCTTCTTTTTTAAGATTAGGCACTAGTTGTTCTAGATCATCTGTTAATTTGATGGTTTGTGTTATTTGTTGGTACTTATTATTTTTAATCAGCTGATGTGGGTCAAACCTCCTTTTTATTTTATTAGTTTTTCCAGTCCTCTTCTTTAACGGTGTGAATTTGATTTTAATTTTAACCATATAATGGTCTGAGCCTGTGGCTACTCCTCTCAGTACTTTAACATTGTGGATCTCCTTATGAAAATTTTTGTCCATACAGACATGGTCTAGCTGCCACTCGCCCTTCCTCCAGTCTGGATGTTTCCATGTTTTAAGTTTACTTGGCTTCCTCTTAAAGTATGTTGATTTAGATATAAGGTTGTGTTCTCTGCAGAGTTCTACAAGTCTTTGACCGCTTTTGTTTGTATATTTATGTGTACTCCATTTTCCAATTATATCTTTATATTTCCTTTCTTTTCCGAACTGAGCATTGAAATCTCCCATTAAGATTTTTACATTCTTTTTATTTACTCTGTTCACAGTTTGTTCTAGAAGGTCCCAAAATTTATCTATCTCTTCCTTTGTTTTTGTTAGACAATTTTTTTCATTTGTTGGGGCATGAGCATTTATTATTGTATAGGTTTTATTCATTGTTTTAAGGCTTAGAGTCGCAATTCTTGGTGATACTGCTTGTAAATCCGTTACTGAATCTATTATTTTTATGTTTACTAAAAACCCTGTTCCAAACTGGGGACATCGTTTCATTGCCCTCGGTCCTGGTTTCCCATTATAAATTTTGTATCCTTGTAATTCGAACGGGTCCTCTGTGGTGTTTCTCATTTCTTGGATCCCTCACATTATCAAGGAAAAGGTGGAGATAAGTCGAATGTGGACTTTTGGTGTGGCGTCATGTGCGAGAAGATATTTGGACCGTTCTTCTACTCTGAGATGACTGCCACAATAACGACGTATCTAGACGTGCTGAAGATATTTGCTTTTTCCCAGGCTGAAAAACCTTCATTCTATCTTTTGGTTTCAACAAGATTGAACTCTTCCTATAATCTCCTCCATCCTTGCCTCTTCCATATATTGTCCGCATTAAGCAATTCCCAGTCTAAATAATTAATCAGGTAAGTCTTTTATGAAGATCTGAGAGGAGCGAAGATTACAATAAACGTTCAAGTGTATTTATCTTCTCATGCTGAGATGGCTCCAGTTCTTCTTTTTAGGGGTCTGATTCTTGAAACTGAGCATCTAACATCAGGTCCTCACAGTTGGTTTGAACTAAATAAATTAGAAGATTGCTGTTGCAGATTTTTTTTTTACGTAAATATATTTTTCACTGATTTTGTCACACCTTAGTATATCTTACTGTGTTTTGATTTTTCATATTAACAAATTCGAAATGACATTTTCGCACTTTGTGGAAATAACAATATTTCAAAGTGTTACAATTTTTCTTAACAAATGAATTCCTATTAGTTTTCGTTACATTATTAATTTCGATTACTATTTTATAAATGAATCCAGAAATAAAAACAGAAAACAGTACAGGTCTGCGAAATAAATAATATAAATTTTAAGTGTGCGAATAATTCATAATTTCAAATGTTTCTAAGAAAAATAATTTTAACTGAACATTCAGATCTAGTATTTGCGGATTGTAACATCGAAAGTAAAATATTTTATAAAGTAATTCATTTTCATAAGTTTTAGCTTTAAATGTAACATACTGTGTATAGAATTATATGAAAGTTTCCAGGAAAGCAACCTGTCCAAAATTCGAAAAAAAATAATACTGGTATAGACAACCACTGTTGAGGAAAAGTAATGCTAGAGGAAGATGTCCCGTTGCATCCCTCACTGATTGTCGGATGTTGCGACAAATCTGAATCGAACCTTCCCAGGACGCTGGAATGGACGAGATGGACCCGTGTATTGGCCTCCACGTTCTTCTGACATCACACCACGGTATTTTTTCTCTCTGGGACTATGTGAAGGGTACGATGTCCGAACTGCAATGCGGGATCTTAAAGAACTCGGATACTGGAAGTCATCCGTACTATCTCTCAGGTCATGTTTCATGGACTCTGGAAGGAAACTGAATACAGGGGCTCATGTAAAAGTCTTTTCATTTGATGTTGTAAATCTTATTTTCGGGAAGAAAACACATTACTTTTATTTTATTTTGTGCTGGTATCAAATTTAGAATAGGATATTTGGGTTATCTATATGTTGTGAACGGAACTGAACTTCGATGTTGATTCAAGTATATATCCTGCTAGTACTACTTTACATTCCATACATAAGCAAACACAAATTTTGCTCATCATTAAAGCGTATTCATATTCATAGCATGAAATACATACATAAATTGTTTTAGTATTACGTATCTTGTGATCTAGTCATTAAGGTGCGTGCAATCACGAGTGGTCACGGGATCGAATCTTTGTTGGATCACGGAAATTTTAAGTTTTCCCTCAATCAGCCTTCACTTTTCACCGATATGAGGATACCCAGGCCTTATCATATCTAGGCCTTATCGGACTGGAGCATGACGTATGTCAGGCCAACATGTACCCCAAATCGCTACAGTACTGCTGACAAACTGATCTGTACCTCATCTCGGTTTGGATTCACTACAACCATTCTTTCTTTCATAGAATGCAGTGTAATTATGTCTAGTGGGTCACATAACCCGTCAACAGTCTTTCCAGCTAATTGAACAGTATCACAGTGTAGTAAGAAATAACAATTGATAGTTAAAGAGAAATTCTTGCAGATTCAAGCATTCATGCCTGGATTGTTCAGTAGGTGAAGACATTACCTCTGAAAGGCAAAAATTTTATCTAGTTCCGAGGTTGCTAGAGAAATAATATTATAAGAACTAGCTGCTACATATCTTTCCTAGCCCATGCATCGTGTTCGTTGTAGCATCACTCGTGATTCCGTTACGTATTCAGCCATGGACTTGAACGTATTTGAAAATCTTTTTCTTTAACATCTGCATAGATGGTTATCATTGGTATACGTATTTTCACCCACAGGAACTAATAGTGGGACTACTTGAGTTCTGTACCTCGCCATAGAGATTAAAACTACACTAACATAACACGAAAAATAAGTTACAAATTTTGGAGGTTGCAGTTTTTAGAGTAAATTATGAGTTCACAGCATACACAAGGGTACTTTTAAATACTGAAAATGCTGCCGGTTATGAACTAAATTAATGGTACTTGGTATGCAGAACGTATTGCATTCTTTGTTCGTAGTTTGAATACATTGAATTATTCCTATTATACCTTTCTTTATCTGTTTCATTTCACAATTTAATTTTGTGTCGTAAATGAACATACGGTGACGTTCTCATATTTTATCTTCTGATGAAGGCCATTGAAGACAGTGATATCATATTCTACTTTATTGTTTTCAGCATTAGTTGGATGCCTATAGTCTGATTCCTGAAACATAAATCCACATCTAAAGGTCTGCGATGTACTTAATTGTTTCTGTAATTGCTTTGACATGCCTGGTGGAAGACAGTCGTCAGTTTTTTTTTATATTTACATGTAAAATAATCTGGTTATCGACTGTTTTCTACTGCAAAGGCACAAGCTTTTATTTTGTCAGTAGTACGACCTGTTAGTATTACATGACAAAGCGAAGTACATTACGAGTGTATATTTGAGATATTTTAGTTATTTTAATTTGAACTTCGGTAGCTCAAGTTATCTGATAAGTGGGAAGCAGTGAACAAACGATAGCGAATAGCTCACAATGTCAATCATGATGTGAAGTATTGGAAACAACTACGTACCTCATACAATTTTATGGCCTTGCTTTTTTGTATATTTTTCGGTAAGCTGCGATATCCTTGAACAACACCAAGAGATAACGTCACCTTTTACCGATGCTGCACGGCTGTGCGAAATTGTTAGCGTACCTGCAGGTGGTCACCGTTACTTAAACCTGACATTTTAATGGTTGATACAGCCTTGACAGGAAGCAAACGGCACTCTGGACGTTACATCGGGGACTCCCACTTTGTTTCATCTGTATTGCATGGCTACATAGACATGACGTTACGTAAAAGTTAAATGGATGCTGGTGTATGGAGCAGTCTATGCTTTTAGCGTGTTTGGACGTCAGCAAAACTCAAGCCCGTTGACACCAGAGGAATGTAGTAACGCAAATCCAGTTTCTACCAAATTGCTCTTTGATACTAAACGGATAGGCATGTTCTGTGCACCACCTTCTTGCGCTATAATGTTTTCCCCGTTACTCAGTTGAAAGCGAATGAGAAGACTGGCTGGTTTGGATAATTGTGCTTCTACTTTAATAACTGTCAATTAAAAATAAAAAAAACAGCTTTCTATGTTCGTGTTAAATGCTGGGACGTAGGACGAAACAGTTCTTCCATATCGTTCACATTTGTCGATTCAAAGCCGATACATAATATTACGATGATTAGAATCAGAAACTGTAACGTCTACTAACGGTTACAGAAAGAGGAATGACTGTTAGTGCCCATTTTCCTTTCTCTCTTGGATATGTATTGTCAGTTATCTGTAACCTTAACTCTTGCAGACTGTGCGATGGAGGGCGAAAGAATTAACCACATTGTAAGTGAATTCATGAGTCGATCAATTAATATACGACATATTCTGTAAATACATCAGGGTGCGCTTGGCTTTGTCATTATCTGTGTACGATATGCACCTTCAAACATCCATAAATGCAGACAAAGTACTTCATATCAACAAATAATCTACAGTTTAATGTCAATATTTCAGCGCTTGCGTAGCCTGACAACCGACGGTTATTTCTTGGATTTACGGTGAATATGTGTTGTTTGAACTCTTCTTTAGTACGGCGTTGGGATTTAGTTTTTGTAGTGTACAGGAACTAAACGGAGGCGACGAAAGTTTGTAACATACAACCTATTCCTGCCCGATAACGCTGGAGAAAAAGAAGTATGCCATCTTCAGGAGATATCATGCTAACAAGGTTCTAGCTCAGATAATAGGAACAACTTTCTTAGGTACTCGTACTTCATATCTAGCTGGAGAAATCTACTGACTGATGGTTAAATACCGAGAGCTATCAAATTGCGGGGTTTCAGTCAATCTTGAAAATAGTCCCAGATGTTTTCCATCTGTTTTAATAGGAAAGTCTCAGTGTGATAGAGTGACTGAATATTCATCAAACCTGGACCGTAAGCGTGCAGCCCTGTGAACACGAAGTTTGTTGCCACGGAAGTCAGTTGCATTCACGAAGGTGCAGGAGAAAAACACCTGGTCACTGAGAAAGTGAGTGATGACTGGGTGTTGTGTGTTGTCCTTAGGTTACTTAGGTTTAAGTAGTTCTAAGTTCTAGGGGACTGATGACCGTAGTCCCATAGTGCTTAGAGCCATTTGAACCACTTTTTTGAGAAAGTGAAAGTTACAAATTCTGGTTCATTTTCGAAGAAACGGGCCTTCGTTATGTCCTTTTTATTTAATAAAGAAGACACCAGAAGCCACAGAACCATCTCCATTCTGAACTATGCTTTCCACGCACAGCAGACTAAACGCCTCAGTGGACCACCGATGCGGTTGACGACTTCCATCATCTGTAAACTGTCAAAATCACGACTTCTCGCACCGCACTAGATGCTTCTGATATCTGTGTTGTTTTGCACAGTCAGACTTGCAGATTTACGTTTCTATGCGCATAACATTCTTTTGCAAGGTACCGCACTTCAAATATACACTACTGCCCATTAAAACTGCTACATCAAGAAGAAATGCAGATGATAAACGGATATTCATTGGAAAAACATATTATACTAGAACTGACAAGTGATTACATTATCACGCAATTTGGGCGCATAGATCCTGAGAAATCAATACCCAGAAAAACCACCTCTGGCCGTCATAACGGCCTGGATACGCCTGGGCATTGAGTCAAACAAGGCTTGGATGTGTACAGGTACAGCTGCCCATGCAGCTTCAACACAACACCACAGCTCACCGAGAGTAGTGATTGGCGTACTGCGACGAACCAGTTGCTCGGCCACCATTGACCAGACGTTTCCCATTGGTGAGAGATCTGGAGAATGTGCTGACCAAGGCAGCAGTCAAACATTTTCTGTATCCAGGAAGGCCCGTACAGGATCTGCAACATGCGGTCGTGCATTATCCTGCTGAAATGTAGGGTTTTCCAGGGATCGGATGAGGGGTGGAGCCACGGATCGTAACACATCTGAAATGTAACGTCCACTGTTCAAAGTGCCGTCAATGCGAACAAGAGGTGACCGAGACGTGTAACCAATGGCACCCCATACCATCACGCCGGGAGATACGCCAGTATGGCGATGACGAATATACGATTCCAATGTGCGTTCAGCGCGATGTCGCCAAACACGGATGCGACCATCATGATGCTGTAAACAGAACCAATATTCATCTGAAAAAATGACGTTTTGCCATTCGTGCAGCCAGGTTCGTCGTTCAGTACACCATCGCAGGCGCTCCTGTCTGTGATGCAGTATCAAGGGTAACCGCAGCCATGGTTTCTGAGCTGATAGTCCATGCTGCTGCAAACATCGTCGAACTGTTCGTGCAGATGGTTGTTGTCTTGCAAACGTCCCCATCTGTTTACTCAGGGATCGAGACGTGGCTGCACGATCCGTTACAGCCATGCGGATAAGATGCCAGTCATCTCGACTGCTAGTGACACGAGGCCGTTGGGATCCAGCACGGTGTTCCGTTTTACCCTCCTGAACCGAACGATTCCATATTCTGCTAACAGTCATTGGATCTCTACCAACGCGAGCATCAACGTCGCTATACGGTAAACCGCAATTGCGATAGGCTACAATCCGACCTTTATCAAATTCGGAAACGTGATGGTACGCATTTCTTCTCCTTACACGAGGCATCACAACAACGTTTCACCAGGCAACGCCGGTCAACTGCTGTTTGTGTATGAGAAATCAGTTGGAAACATTCGTCATGTCAGCACGTTGTAGGCTTTGTGTGAATGCTCTGAAAAGCTAATCATTTGCATATCACAGCATCTTCCTCCTGTCGCGTCTGTATCACGTCATCTTCGTGGTGTAGCAATTTTAATGGCCAGTAGTGTACATTGAAATCAGTTACCTTCGCAGTGCTCATTGGAAACAGGGTGATATGGACGCGCATTCACAAACAGCAATTCTTGTCGGGTTTTAAACCGATTACCATTGAGACGGTGTCGCACTTGTCTTCGGTCACTGTGGGTTGGGATATTTGTACGACCACTGTCTTCACGACGAGTTATGTAGCTGCGAGAGGTACACACGTTGGACAGCCCGCATTGTTACACTAACAGATATGGAAAATTCATCCTCAGTGTAGTCAGAGATTTTCAAATACGATATCTCCTTCCTGCCATTCTGTTACGTTTTCACGTCCCACAATCTTAATGCAATGATTAAAGGCAACCGTCTGGCTCATGCATATCACTTTACAGCCATGATACGCGACAACCTTCTGGAGTGATTTGATCACCTCGTATCAGTTCTGCTGAAATTTCAGAATTCAAAGAGCCTAATACGCTCCTTTGAAGAAGTGACTAATACGTTGCGTGGTGAGGTCATATGTATATTTGTGTAAATCTGCCGTTTAGTGTTGAGTGGTCGTGTATGTCTCATTCAACAAAAAAAAAAAAAAAAAAAAAAAGAACGAATAAATTTTATTAAAAATCTGTTAGGGTAATTAATACATCACTTACTTATTTTTCAAGTCACGGTCTATGCACTTATGCCAGCGTTGCACAATCTTCTGAGTTCCACTAGCAAAAATGTCTGGGTGCGTGTGCTTAACCAGTTATATACTCCTGCCTGGACTTCCTCATCAACAGCGAACCTCGAGTGGGTAAAAAAGGTGATCATCTGAAGATGTCGAATTAGGAGAATACAAAGCATGCAGACGATATTCAGGTCTCCCAGCACATCCTCATGCGCCTTTCTTTCATTCCTGGTGCCAAATGTTTTGGAACCCATGTTTTGGAATGCACCTCGCAAATACTTTGTTGCGTCATGAACAATATGGTGGACTGATCCGGCACTGATTTTCGTCATTACTGCAGTCTTACTCACCGTAAAACCTCTGTTTATCCGTATCAAATCGTCAACTTTCGCACTGTTAATCTCCTTGAGAGCAAAGACAGCGTCCTGGACATGGCGAATCTTCAGCATTTGTTACACCCCATCTGAACTTAATTGCCCATTCGTTTACTTGCGTTCGACTCAAACAACTGTCATCATATTGCACTGCCGTCCAACGGTGAATTTCGATTGGTTTCAACCCGTAAATTAACAGAAATCTAATGACACTCCGCCGCTCCACGTTGGGACAAAACTGCAAAGATGCCGCCGTCTTGTTTTACTGATTTACGGTATAGCGTTTCCGAGGCAGGAATGCAAGCCCCATCTGATAATAGTTCAAGGACCCGTATTTCCTTGGTGAATGGACTGTGGCAAGTTGAACTCAGTGTCGGGAGACAAACTTCAGGAATACTTGATAAATTAATGGTGATCCTGAGGTCGGAAAGCTAACAACTGCAGTGGAAACTGTGTGCTGACTACCTGTACCTTCGTACTGCATGGTGCCGTTGGTGCTGGTTACAGGGCTGCGAGTGCTTGAAGATGCATCAGCTGTTCATACACCGACTGTTACCTCCTTTTCTTGGTGATGCACGCCGTAGTAAGTAATGATTCCCAGGCTGAAGTAAAGAGCCCTCTATTCACGGCTCATGTTCACAGATATATTAGTCCCAGTAACAACTAAAACATCGTTCGTGACCACTTGAGAATAGCACAAATAAAGTTCACTGGCCGTGACACAAACTAACAGGGAAGTCTCATCCAGAGTGGCTTGTAGAACGGCGTCCGTGGGGGCCGCGCCGTGCGGAGTAATGTGAAGTGCTGCGAAGACGGTGTGGTAGACAACGGAGGACCCTGGCTGGTCTCGACGAGTTCCCATCGTTGACCTAAAAGTGCAGCCAGCTGCTGGTCTCGAACTGAGTGAGCAACTCTCGTTCCCCGCTGGAGGCTGTGTTTGCCCTTAAGTACGTCAACGACCACGTGACGCGCGGACGGTACCTAGTAGCATCGCCGGTTTTCTGCTGCGCGCGCTACTCGGAAGAGTGGCTGGTGCCCTCTGGGGTCGTCTGCAACAGACTGTCTGTCCACAGTCTTGTGTCCACAACATACGATGCTCTCCGGAGGAGAGATGCCTGCGGGTTAAGGGGCAGCAACCCGCAAGGCGAAGACGTCATACTGGCAGTATACATAGTCGGCCGACAGCACCAACAAATCGGGAAATTTCATTCATGAAGTGGTTGTGGTGACATCTCTTATTCTATCCCGTCTCCGTGTCGAACTGTCCCATCGTACTGAAAACGTGAAATTGATAGATACTCACAGCGGCAGTCTAAAAAGTTCGAGACTCGAGTAATGAAGAATAGAGAAAAGAGGGGAAGAAAACAGTCTTGTTGCCCTGTTGAAATTACTGTTCATTAATTCATCAATGACGCGCGTACCGCCTAATTTAGGGCATCTTCAGATTGGCCGAGAAACGTTGATAAGCAAGTTGCGCATATCGATGACTAAACATCCACAAAAATAAATTGCCCACGTCATCTGCAAGAAAAATATTCGAGGCAAATATATGCTCTAGTCCTTGCCAGGACGCGTGCTGTGGTCCAGTGAAAACAAGGCAGGGCAAGGCCTGTATAATATGTCAAACAGCAGGTATGCTGGAACCACTGTTCTACATTCTGCGTCTATTAAAGCTAATATGGAGATGGTAATACTTCATGATTTGTACTTATCCTCCCCCTACTTAAGTACAACACGCAGATCACTCACTTGTGCAACTGTCAAAGAAGCTCTTCTGTGAATTAACGTTCATCTCTTGCGACACGTTGTCTTGAAAATCAGTTTTATCACCAAAGTGTTGACGCTTTGTGTGAATTTCTGCAATCTGTAACTTTATGGTAGGTTCCAGCCACCGACGATGGCAGGCAGATATCCATTCGTCGTAGCCCCGCGGAATGGCCGCACGGTTAGAGGCGCCATGTCACGAATCGTGCGGCCCTTCCCGCCGGAGATTCAAGTCCTCCCTCATGCATGGGTGTGTGTTGTCCTTAGCGTTAAGTTAGTTTAAGTAGTGTGTAAGTATAGGACCGATGACCTAGCTGTTAGGTCCCTTAGGAATTCACACATATTTGAACATTTTTTTCCATTCGTCGTTGTTTTTGGTTTGGGAGTCAGATTGTGCTGGACAAACATTTACACACTTTCCTCTTCTTCAAAGCATTCTGAAGAATTTGCTGAACTCTTGACCTAAAGATGTTGCTCCATTACGATTTGGGACACAACATCGTTGACACACAACAGTCGCAGGTCCACTCTGGCTGCTCACAACTGACTAGTCGAATGGCCTTTTCAGTTGTTAGTTCAAGTTTCCACAGCAGTTATTGCACTGACGTTGCTTAAACGTGTGGAAAAAAATCAACGTCCCAACGTTTTGGACAAACGGTCTACAAACCACTTCCTTGCTATGAATCAGGTCAAGAGTGATTGGGTACATAACAGTTTAATACCAGTTCTGCACGATCGAAGGCGCTCCAAAGCGAGCAGTTTACTCTTTTCAAGTGGTGACAATCGGGGCTGTTTAGCTGACAGTCCCCGCTGTCGGAATATCGCTGTCAACAGTGTTGTACACCCATTCTGCAGTACGCACTGTGGAGATGTTCCACATTTCACCGAGAAATAAGAGCGCACTACTTACTAGTTGAGAATAGGCACATCCATGTTTCTTTCTCTTACTAGTCACATAGTGACTGTGAAGATTTATACGAGTACCACGACTCGAATCTATTACAGCATTAGAGTGCTATAGCAACAAACTGCTCCTATTTTACGGAATTTAACTAAC